>NC_053022.1:321690480-321853067 GCF_003073215.2 Triticum urartu
GTTGCTTCACAATTTCACATGAGAGGAAGAGAATGTGAGAAGCGTTAGGATTTAACTAATCCTATTATTAATCCATGCTTAAGAGAACCGACATACTCCAACGGGTAATGCTACACCTACATAGTGATAGTTACATGCTTTACGTGATTAGCAACGTGGCTAATCTTCATTGAGGAAGGAGGAGAAAGGGGCCCCACACACCTGAAATTCAAGGGGGCCGACAAGTATTTAGAAAGATTATGTAAAACCTTTCGTAGCTCTACTGGATATAGGATTATCGTACTCCAACTGTTTTTATAGAGCAATGTTACATCTACATGATGTTCTCTACGTATGTTACGTTGGGGCTGATTTGGAGGACTATCATTAGTTGGGGGATTTGCCCCACCCTGAAATTCAGGGGGAGAGATTATTAAGAAAAGAAAACTTATGTGTAATGTAAGAGTTATATAGACTCGTAGGTCTAGGATTTTCGTTCTTTATATAAGGTGTATTATTTTTTGACACGATGACAAAAGCATGACATGAAGAAAATGTCACTCAATAACATTTAGAGTACTAGTATAACGCATGTGCGTTGCTACGAGCTACGATATATATATATAAATGAATCACTGAAACTCATTTCTCTCTCATATGTTCATTTGTGTTCGGACATCAAACGGGCATCCGGCTTTCTAAAATTGAACCGTCTGGACAGTCCGGACTCCCCCAAATCTAGCCCATATGTGTGATAGAAATGTGATTGTCCGGACTATTGGCCATGCATATTATCTTTAACACATGGTCCCAACACAAAAAACCCACCCCACGGCGCCCTTCTCTTTTCCTGTTGGACCCTCTCCTTCCTACTCTGTTTTCCGCTGTAGCTGGACATTTCTCACTGGAGCCCTCTCCTTGAAAACCGGATGACGCCCAACTAACCTTCGTTATAGTGTCCTCTCTCCTTCACACCATACTTCCCCACGGACCGCCACGATGTAATCCCCCGCCAAACACCCACCCCACCTTAAAATTTGAAGCAAATGATAAACTCTTTTTTTTCAAACAATTGCATCATTTGAAATGCCCCAAATGAGTATGCATCCGACTTGTCAGCGAAGTCAGCTAGGATGTCATTCTAAGAAGTGCATCCGTTGGTTCAAGATTTATAAAAAACTCTAATACATCTTTTGAGAATTACGAAAAGTTGTACGTATACGCGCAATTTTCTTGAGATGGGCCTAAGGAAATGGATCTGTTGGGAGTGCTTTCCTTTATGCTCCCTCCATTGTTAAATATAAGTTTTTTTTAGAAATTTTAATATGGACTATATATACGAAGCAAAATGAGTGAATCTATACTCTAAGGCCCCGTTCGGAAGTGCTCCAGCTCCGTGCTTCTCTGGAAGCGGGCGAGGAGATGGATGAACGCGAGGGCTTCAAGAAGCCAGCTCCTAGAGAACTAGCTGGACTGTGTGCAAATTTCAGAAGCAACATGGGACCAGCTCCGCGAATACGAGAAGCAGGAGTTGCTCAATATTACGTGGAATGCCCTCCCGAAGTACCTCGCGAAGCGTTTTCCTCGAAGCTACAATGCCATGAATCGTTTTCCTTGAAGCTACAGCGCCACGAATCGTTTTCTCTGCTGCCGAACGCTCGCCTGCTCCCGCGGGAAGCTAGCCAGCGCTGGCTCCACGAGAAGCTGGCTCATTTGGGAAGCGGGAGCACTTCCGAACGGACCACACGTATATACATTCATATGTAATCCATATTAAAATCTTTAAAAAGTTAGGAACGGAAGGAGCAGTATATATGTATAAAACTAAGTAACCTGTAATGTTTTTGGGATTACTTTGCGAGACAATTTAACACATAAAAGTTTCAAGTTTCTGACTTAAATATTTAAAACAACATTAATACTAATATATTTTTAAGTTTGATTGAAGGTTTCGTCCAAAGCATTACATTTCATGGACATGAAAGAATACATATTTACAAGACCAATTACTTGAATTAACGATGTATCAGAAAATTAAAGGAGATTGTGGTGTTTAAAAAATAGATTTAAGCGGGTGGTGAGCAATCGAAGCTCTGTCTCAGCCATTGATAGCAGATTGATATTATCCAAGGTGAGAGAACCATCAAGTGGCCATAGGTCAAGAATTAGCATATGACCTTATGTGACGATTAGCAGTATATATAGTTCATAGAATTAACTCACATGGACAGTTAAAGACAACTTTAAATAGCATCGTGATCATCTTTCACGACATACTCCCTCTGTCCGCGAGTAAGTGTACATCTAGCTTTTGTCCGCGAGTAAGTGTACATCTAGCTTTTGTCCGCGAGTTGAACTATGTCTCGCCCCACTTTATTGATATTGTTTTTATGAATGAGGAAGTGGTTCAGTGGCGGTTCACGGGTTTCTATGGTCGTCCAAAATGGAATGAGCGCCATCTTTCTTGGGACGATATTCGCAATCTATATAGTAAGGGCAATCACCTCTGGGTTGTTTTGGGTGACTTTCATGAAATTTTATACCCATCAGAAAAAAGGGTGGTATGGCTAGACCACTTGGTATGATGAGAGAATTTCATGAATGCCTAATGGATTGCGGGCTAGATGACCTTGGCTATACGGGTGACCTGTTCACTTGGAGGAGAGGCGAAATACGTGAACGTCTTGATCGGGGGGTCTGTAATATAGCGTGGGCAAACAAATTTCCACGAGCGACAGTAATCAACGAAGAACATGTTCATTCTGACCAGCGCCCAATCGTACTAGATACAGATTACTTGGATCAAAAAATATATTTAAACAACCAGAGAGGCAGGTTAAACAATTTGAGACGAGGTGGTTGAAGGAAGATATGATCACTAAAATTGTTAAGGCGTCTTGGGAGAAAGCAAGACTTGCAGGTATTGGACCGTCACTTGCTGATCATACAAGAGCAGTACATGCCAATCTACACACCTGGGACCGGGAAACTCTAAAGGGACCAAAGGTGAGAATTAGGAAATTAAAAAAAGAATTGGAGAGACTAAGGCGGGGCCCATTAAATACGGAGTCTCAAGGTCATCAGAAGGAAATTATTGTGCTAATTGAAAATATCTTGGATCAAGAGGAAATTTTCTGGTTACAAAGAGCACGGGCAAACTGGTTGATGCACGGGGATCGTAATACGTCTTTTTCCATAATGCTGCCACGACTAGGAAAAAAGAAATAATATAAAGAAACTATTAGATGAGTGGAAAATGGTTAACAGAAAAGGACCTGACAAATCAGATAACTGAATATTTCACAAAGCTTTTCACATCGGAAGTTCAACATCCGAATCAAGAAGTTTTATCACTTGTGCGTAAGAGAGTGTCAAACGAAATGAACAATGCTCTACTTGCTCCTTATACCACGGAAGATGTTCGCAAGGCTTTATTTGATATTGGAGACTTGAAAGCTCCAGGACCAGATGGACTCCATGCTATCTTCTATAAAAGGTTCTGGCCCATGCTAAGGGAAGACCTAATTGAGGAGGTTCTGAAAGCAATCAACACATGTACTATCCCGAATAGTTGGAATGATACTACAATCGTGATGATTCCTAAGATTAACACACCAGAAAAGGTATCCCAATTTAGTCCGATCAGCTTATGTAATGTGGTATACAAAATAATTGCAAAAATGGTGGCCTCTCAATTGAAGACCCTTCTACCAGAAATTATTAGTCCAACACAGAGTGCTTTTGTACCAGGTAGATTGATAACAGATAATATTTCAGTGGCCTACGAATGTTTTCGCACAATCAAGAATAAAAGAGAGGGTAGAGAGGGCTTGTGTGCTATAAAACTTGACATGCACAAAGCTTACGATAGAGTCGAGTGGGCTTTTCTGAAGGAGATTATGCTGAAATTGGGTTTCCGTCGAGGGTGGGTTAATTTGATTATGCAATGTGTCACAACAGTAGAATACAATGTAAGGATAAATGCATAGGAAAGTGAGAGTTTTAAGCCTACTAGAGGGTTGAGACAGGGAGGCCCGCTATCACCATACCTATTCCTGTTGTGCACAGAAGGGTTGAATGCCTTGCTCTTGCATGCTGAGGAGAACGGGAACATATCAGGAGTTAAAGTCTGTAGAGACGCCCCACCAGTAACTAATCTCCTCTTTGCGGATGACTCGTTGATCTTGATGAAAGCCAACCAGCATAAGGCGGCGGCCCGAAAATCAGCACTAGATTTACATTGTGCGGCGTCAGGACAGCTGATAAGCGTGGAAAAGTCTAGTATTTTCTTTAGCCCTAATACAAAGGTAAAGGTCAGAGAACACTTGTGTACAACGCTCAATATAATGATGGAGGCCCTAAATGACAAATACTTGGGCTTGCCAGCAAATGTGGGTGTTGATAAAACAAACTGTTTTAATTTTCTGATTGAACGTATTGTTAAGAAAATTAGTGGTTGGGACGAAAAACTACTATCTGCCAGGGGGAAGGAGATCCTGCTCAAGGCTGTGATCCAAGCCATATCTACCTATGCAATGTCGGTCTTTAAAATTCCTAAAAGAATAGTAAATGAATCATTAACGTGATAGTGCATTTCTGGTGAGGGGGACGAGGAGAACCAGAGAAGGATGCACTGGATGGCCTGGTGAAAAATGTATGTACCAAAAACCCAAGGAGGAATGGGATTCCGTGATATCCACTGTTTCAACCTGGCTCTGCTGGCCAAACAGGCATGGCGTCTCCTTGATAATCCCGATTCCTTGTGTGCCACTATTCTAAGGGCCAAGTACTACCCTGATGGCGATTTGCTGAATTCCAAGCCAAAGCACGGTGCTTCCTTCACCTGGCAAAGCATTATGGGAGGCATTACTACTCTAAAATATGGCTATATTTGGCGAGTGTGAAATGGACATAACATCACTATTTGGGAAGATGCATGGGTCCCAAATTGTGCCACTAGGAAGATTGTGACTCATAGGGGGGACAATTGTTATCAAGATTGGTTGATCTGATTGACCCTGTTTCCAATAATTGGGATGAGGACCTGATTAGACAAACTATGTGGCCTATTGACGCTCAACGGATTCTTTCAATCCCACTTTCGCAACATAACATGTCAGATCTCATTGCATGAAGTTATACGAAAAATGTTATGTTCTCGGTACAGTCTGCTTATTTCGTGGAGTGGAATGATCAGTATGGGAGTAAACTAGAACACTCTAACGGGATGGGGAGAACCACACCTAACCCTATTTGGTGTCAGATATGGAAGTTATCATGTCCGGCAAAAGTCAAAAAAAAATATGGCGTACGTTACATGGCACTCTCCCATGCCAGGCAACACTTGCTAATAGACACATGAAGGTCTCGCCCCTTTGTCCTACTTGCTCTCGGGGTGTAGAAGATACGAAGCACATGCTTTTCCTATGTACTAAAGCAAAGGAGGTTTGGAAGAGGCTAGGAATAGATGAGATTATTGATAGAGCTTGTGAGGTTGATCGTGCTAGAGAGGCAATATTGGAATACCTTTTAGTTCTCCCAGATCAAGATTTGCATATTATGGGGTACCAAAATATACGAGAAATGATAGCTATTTCAGCTTGGTATCTATGGTGGGAGAGACAGAAATTAGTGCACAAGGAAACAACTCAGATATTAATGGGGATCATAGCCCCCACATACAATTTTGTAAATGCATCATCTTCAAAGGCGTCCTTGAAAAAGGGGGGGTTGGCATTGTCCCCCTAGGGGTTTCGTGAAACTCAATGTTGACGCCTCTTTTGACCAGGACATGCTGAAGGGTACGATGGGGGCGGTTTTGCGAGACGACAAAGGTAGGTTTATTGCAGGAGGAAATGAAAAGATTGACCATTGTGCGGATGTTCTGATGGCTGAAGCTTTAGCCCTCAAATTTGAACTAACACTAGCGCAAAGGACAGGGTGCAATTGCCTAATCATCAACTCAGATAATCTAGAGGTGATTGAGACCATGCAAGATGAAGGACAGTCAACGAGTGCGACGGCGGTAATTTTTGATGACTGCTTCCACTACGCATGTGATTTCATCAGGACTAGATTCGAACATTGTAATAGAGAAGCAAATAAAGTAGCACATGAACTTGTTAGATTAGCTAGATTTTCTTCAACTTCGGATTGGTTCGAGGAGCCTATCAATGAAATTGTACTCATCCTCACAAATGATGTATTGGTTATTTCTAATGAATAAAGTTTCGTTTTATTTGAAAAAAAAACTTTTTTCTTAAGTCAAAGTTTTAAAACTTTGACCATGTTTCTAGGAAAAAGTAAAAGCATTTATGGCACCAAATTAGTAGCACTAAATTCGTCTTGAAATATACTTTGATAATACATCAATTTGATGTCATATATGTTACTACTATTTTCTATAAAGTTGGTCAAAATTTTAAAACTTTGACTTAGAAGAAAAGCTAGATATACACTTATTCACGGACGGAGAAAGTATCCTTATAGCAAGAAGAGTAAACTGTCAGTTTAATATTTAAAGCCGGGGATATGTTGGTGCTGATGGCACGACATTAAGGTCAATGATGGCTCCAGCCGCCTGCGGCTAACCAGCGGGCACATGACATCAGCTCATCAACCCATCATGGTCCGCTACGCTAGGCACGTGCCTGCACTTCTTGCCATCCACACCCCAAGCCCGCAAAGCTAAAATTAAAGTTCACAACAGAATAAAATGTCTGCATTACCTCTTGTTTCTAAACCATGCAGACTTCTTTGTATTAAGCAAGATAGATCAATAGCAGACTCTATCCTAACTAAAAAAAGCTGTACATGGTCGTCAGGCTCACTGCATGCATCCAATAAGTTTCATTGATGGGCAACATTTTATGAGGAAACAAAGACTTCTCCTATTGGAATGTCAATAAATGTTCACCCGGTGCTCCAAAAAAATGTCAATGTTAGATCTATATTGCATTTCGGGATGAACAAAAATCCAAAATAAATTAAGAACATGCGTCTATGTTACTATTCATAGAGAATTTATAAATTTGAGAAAAAAATGGAACCACAATAGAAAATCATGTGCATAATGCATTTCAATTTTTATCATAAAGTATATCATCAAAGAATATGAAACCAGAGACTATGTTTATACAATATTACCGATGGTACAGAACCATCAACTGTAAAACATTTGCATGTCACAACTCCCAGTTCAGTCAAATTCATGTTAGAACTGTAAGCATGTGTTTTGTTACACTATATACCTGTCAATATATCAAGCAACTCGTTCCTTTTCGTTGTTTTTTAATAAGCACAAAGCATGAACTCTACACCTCACCTTTTGTGAAGAGAAAGATCCACAGACCTCTGGAGCTCTATGGATTCTTCCTGCGACATAATATCAGTCTGTACTAACATAATCAAAAGTCTCACCCACGGTGTCATGTCATCAGCGGCAACGGCTTTTCCTTTAAGGTTGGAGGCTTCTGCTCCCTGCAAATCCATAATATAGCAGGCAATTGAAACACTCCATGATTAGTTTCCAAATCCACAATTTTGATGAGAAAACCGGGAACAAAAAGCTACAAAATTTATCCATATGTACCTATCGCCATGCACATAGGTACTTCAGGGCATATATATATATTAGTGCAATAAATTTTGTACTCTCTCTGTATTAGTTTGTTTATTGCATCAATTTGTTAAACAAACTGGGGTGCAACGGTGCCTTAATAAGAATCAGTATACATACAATGGCACACGCGAGAATATTTAAATCATGGCTCAAAAAATTCAGGAATATGCATTAAAAAAAGAATAAGTAAAGAATCAAACCTGCGTTAGTCCATCATCCTAACTGCATAGAACGACACCAAGTAGATGAACACCCTTGAGAGAAACTCTAGCAGACCCCGCATCTCGCCGGCCCGCAAAACGCGTTTGCAGTTCGTGCAAAACAGCTTTTGCGGGCCGACGCGTGCTGACACAGATGCAGACCCCCCAAACGGATCCGTAAAAAAGTATATTCGTGGAATATGCTTTTTTACGGGTCGGCTATGCGGGTTCTGCTCTTTGCGCAGCTACATCCCGCATATCATCAGCCCGCAAATACCAAATCCAACATAATTCAACAATCAAAAACAAACTTAATTATTCAAATCAAACATAATACAAATAACCATCCGCATTACAAATAATTATTCAAATCACCGTAGCAAACTTAAATAATGCAATACAAACTTGTCATGAATACAAACACAAATGAATACAAAAATTAGTCACAGTCCAGCCCTTTACCAATGGTGCTCAATGAGATCTTTCTGAAGTTGAAAGTGTGTGTCTGCATTTTCAATCTCCTTGTATGTCTGAAGAAAAGCTCTAATGCGGTTTGGCTCTCTAACTGGTTTGACACGGCTACCCACATTGTCATAAAAGAATTCTCATTTCATTCCTCTCTCATCTTCAAGAATCATATTGTGCAGGATAACACAACATGTCATGATGTTCTTCAAGATTTTCTTATCCCAAAAACGAGCAGGACCACGGACAATGGCAAACCTAGATTGCAAAACACCGAATGCTCTTTCAATGTCTTTTCGGGCTGCCTCTTGCACCCTTGCAAATTCACATTGTTTTTTGTTTTGGGTTCTTTGATGCTCTTGACAAATGTGCACCAAGTAGGGTATATACCATCTGCAAGATAGTACCCCTTTGTGTATTCATGCCCATTGATAGTGTAGTTGCAAGCAGGAGCATCACCACTAGCAAGCCTAGCAAACAAATGAGACCGTTGCAAC
Source organism: Triticum urartu (assembly GCF_003073215.2). NCBI lineage: Eukaryota > Viridiplantae > Streptophyta > Magnoliopsida > Poales > Poaceae > Triticum > Triticum urartu. The sequence goes on from NC_053022.1 coordinate 321,699,243, forward strand.
ACATTGATATCATTGAGAGTGCCCGACATACCAAAAAAGCAATGCCAAATCCATAAATCCTCAGATGCTACGGCCTCTAGCACAATTGTTGCATCACGAGACTTGCCACAATACATTCCTTGCCAAGCCTTGGGGCAATTTTTCCAATTCCAATGCATACAATCAATGCTACCTAGCATGCCAGGCCAACCTCTCCTCTCATTTGCTGCCATCAATTTTTTGTGTCATCTTCATTGGGTGCCCAAAGATACTCAGGACAGAAGACACGGACGATCACTTTCGCAAATCTACGCACAGACTCAATTGTGCTATCTTCACCAATGCGAAGATACTCATCGGCATAGTTAGCCGGAACGCCATACGCAATCACCCGCATAGCTGCGGAGATTTTTTGATATGCACTAAATCCCTTTAAGCCCGCACCATTCCTTCTTTGAGTGAAATACTGACAATTTGCCTCGCAAGATGGAACAAGTTTCACAAAGAGGGATCAACGCATTCGGTACCTTCTCCGAAAGAGGTGTGGAGGATATGTAGGATTCTCTGCGAAATAGTCTTGCATCAACATCTCGTTCCCAAGATGGTGATTCCGAGGAATGCACAGACGCCCGACAGTAGATCCTCGCCTCCTCTTCCAGTGCTCGTCTTCATGCTCCTTCACAGCAAGCGCCATGACTAATGTTTGCTGCCGAAAGGTCGCAAGCATGGTCTCCACATCCGAGTCATCCGAATCGGACGAATCGAATAGCAAGAACTTCTCGCATGGGGTCAACTCCATCTACACACACACCGACGCGTCAATCTACTACACAGCTCGCAAAAATCACAAAGAAGGGACTAACCGGTGGCGGGTGATCACGGGCGGCGATGAGGGGGTGCGCTAGACGGTGGTCGATCCCCGGCGGCGGCGGCGGGGGACGGCTCTTCTCGCCGGATCCGGAGGAGCAGTGCAACGGCTCGGCGCGGGAGGGTGTGGGGCGGCCCCGCGGCGCGATTCCGCCTGCAGATATGGCCGGAACCGCCGGCGACGAGCAGGCGGAAGCAAGGTCAGGCGAGGGCGGGAGGAGAGGGGAAAAGAGCGCGGGGCTGAAATGTCCCTCCCACCAACTGCTTCTCTGTGATGCAAGGCACCGCAGCCGCGAAGGGGAAACCCGCATTTTCCCGGGTTGGCGTTGGGAATTTGCCGCGCGCCCCAAAATTTTTTGTGGGTCGGGGCGGGATGCGGGGTCTATTCGGGGAGGCTTTTTGGCCCGTACCCGCATTTTGGCAGTTATTTTGCGGGTCGGGGGCGAATGCGGGGTCGGCTAGAGTTGCTCTGAGGCCAGGTCAGGGCAAGGATCTTCCCAGGCTCAAATTCAGGGTGCATACCGGCACCTCCACGAGCGCGTCCGTGCAGCCACCGCTCCATCCGCTTGCAACTAGTCGAGTCGACGTAGCTGTGCAGCTGCCGCTCCATCCCCTCTCGCAAACGATTGGGAATCTCTTTCCTTTTTCCCTCAATACATTTCTGCCTCCTTGGTGTTGATCCCCTACAAGGCACGCCCCAACTCAATTTTTTTAGTTGAGTTAATTTTGAAACATAAGGTCACAAACATTAGGCAGCCAAAAATACTATTGCTGTGAAATACGTTAACCAACTTAAAGTCCACAGTATAAGAAAATAACACATACCCCTCTAGAGCTCTAAGTGGGTTGTGAAGTACATGCTTTGGGCATTTAGATAAACTGTCCACAAATGGCTACAACAGAAAAATATTATATGCTTTGCGAACACACTTCGGAGTTAACACACACACATACAACAATACAATTAAAGTTTAAACAAGGAAAAGTCGGCCTTTGTATTTTGAGCTCTTTTCGAAGAAAAAAATGTATTTGAGCTGAGAAAAGTTAATAGATACTATGACTAAATTACACTCGTAGCTCTATAACATGTAAATCAAAAGAGAAGCGCCCCAAAGCATCAATACCTTTATTTCAGACCCTGAACCTCAGCAACTTTGATAAAAATTTGCCAATTGAAGGATCATCTATCCAGTTCCAGTTAGCAGACTTTATCCATTTTCCCTGTCCCCCGCTTAACTTTGTCAATGGCTGTGGTGAAATAGCATATTTCACTTGGTGGGGAATGTGATGGTCATAGATTAAACTATGGAGAAGTAGAATGATTCCATGTTTTAGCAATTTAATTCAGGTTACATATTTTTTAAAGTAATTGGCCTAAAGTACAGTAATAGAAGTTCCTGTAGCTGGAGGACAAACACATGAGATTGCTCTATGCTACGAAGGGGTGTCATCAAGTTATCATAGCACGAGCCTCAAAAACAAAGCACGACAATGACCAAACACATCTCATTTTGCCCAATAGGAACTTCACATGAATGAAGTGTGATACTAATAGTAGCTCCCTCCGACCTGTTGGCCACAACTCTCCCCATGCTGATTACAACACTGCACCGCCGTCTTCTACACACAAGATCTTGTTGTTCGTAGTACCTCCAGCAACCTCGCCATGCTCGTCAGTGCGCTTGTAGCACCATGGCAGCCATGAAAATGGGTTGTAGCAAATTACATCGCCGATCGTAGCAAAAAACAAAGACGTTTGCAGCAAAATGTCGTCATCATTGTCGCGGGTCGCAACTAAGGCATGAATGTTGAAGCTTTTTCCATTGCCGGATGTAGATTTTGTTACTGCCGGTTACAGCTTTTCATAGTAGTCCATAGCTTATGTCATCTATGGTTGAAAAAAATTTCATCGCCGAGTGAAGCTTTTTTCGTCACCAGAAGCTTTTTCTGTCACAGGTTGTAACTTTTCTTGGTCATCCATAGCTTCCGTCATATGTAGGTTGAAGCTTTGTTCGTAGCCGATTGAAGCTTTTGTCGTCGCCGGTTGTAGCTTTTTTGGGCATCGGTTGCAGCATCGGGCCTCTCTCTAGTTCCAGCACGCAGAAAATGGCTTCATCGTCACCATTGAAGGAAATATGCCCTAGAGGAAATAATAAAATTATTATTTATTTCCTTATATCATGATAAATGTTTATTATTCATGCTAGAATTGTATTAACCGGAAACTTAGTACATGTGTGAATACATAGACAAACTAAGTGTCACTAGTATGCCTCTACTTGACTAGCTCGTTAATCAAAGATGGTTAAGTTTTCTAGCCATGGACAAGAGTTGTCGTTTGATGAACGAGATCACATCATTAGAGAATGATGTGATTGACTTGACCCATCCGTTAGCTTAGCACGATGATCGTTTAGTTTGTTGCTACTGCTTTCTTCATGACTTATACATGTTCCTCTGACTATGAGATTATGCAACTCCCGAATACCGGAGGAACACTTTGTGTGCTACCAGACATCACAACGTAACTGGGTGATTATAAAGGTGCTCTACAGGTGTCTTGGATGGTACTTGTTGAGTTGGCATAGATCGAGACTAGGATTGGTCACTCCGATTGTCGGAGAGGTATCTCTGGGCCCTCTCGGTAATGTACAGCACTATAAGCCTTGCAAGCAATGCAACTAATGAGTTAGGTGCGGGATGATGCATTACAAAATGAGTAAAGAGACTTGCCGGTAACGAGATTGAGCTAGGTATTGAGATACCGACGATCGAATCTCGGGCAAGTAACATACCGATGACAAAGGGAACAGCGTATATTGTCATGTGGTTTGACCGATAAAGATCTTCGTAGAATAAGTAGGAACCAATATGAACATCCAGGTTCCGCTATTGGTTATTAACCGGAGACGTGTCTCGGTCATGTCTACATAGTTCTCGAACCCGTAGGGTCCGGACGCTTAAAGTTCTATGATGATTGGTATTATGAGTTTTTGTGTTTTGATGTACCGAAGGTAGTTCGGAGTCCCGGATATGATCACGGACATGACGAGAAATCTTGAAATGGTCAAGACGTAAAGATCGATATATTGGATGACTATGTTCGGACACCGGAAGGGTTCTGGGAGGTTTCAGACATATACTGGAGTATCGGGGGTTACCGGACCCCCCCCCCCTCAGGAAGCTATTGGGCCTTATGAGCCTTAGTGGAGAAGAGAGAGGGCAGCCAGGAGTTGGCGCGCGGCCCCCCTTGCCCCAATCGAAATTGGATAAGGGGAAGGGGCGGCGGCCCCCTCTCCTTCCTTCTCTCCACCTCCTCCTCCCCCCTTCTCCTTCTTGGAATAGGAAAGGAGGGACAAACCTACTTGGAGTAGGATTGCCCCCTCCCTTGGGCGCGCCTCTCCCTTGGCCGGCCCTCTCCTCCTCCCACCTTTTATATACGGGTGCAGGGGGCACCCCAAAGACACAACAACTGATTTGTTGATCTCTTAGCCGTGTGCGGTGCCCCCCTCCACCATAGTCCACCACGGTTATATCGTAGCGGTGCTTAGGCGAAGCCCTGCGTCGGTAGCTTCATCAACATCGTCACCATGCCGTCGTGCTGACGAAACTCTTCCTCGAGCTCTACTGGATCGTGAGTTCACGGGACGTCACCGAGCTAAACGTGTGCTGAACGCGGAGGTGTCGTACGTTCGGTGCTGAGGATTGGTCGATCGTGAAGACATACGACAACATCAACCGCGTTGTTATAACGCTTCCGCTTAACGGTCTACGAGGGTACATGGATGACACTCTCCCCTCTCGTTGCTATGCATCACCATGATCTTGCGTGTGCGTAGGGAAATTTTTGAAATTACTACGTTCCCCAACAGTGGCATCCGAGCCAGGTTTATGTGTAGATGTTATATGCACGAGTAGAACACAAGTGAGTTGTGGGCGATACAAGTCATACTGCTTACCAGCATGTCATACTTTGGTTCGGCGGTATTGTTGGATGAAGCGGCCCGGACCGACATTACGCGTACGCTTACGCGAGACTGGTTCTACCGACGTGCTTTGCACACAGGTGGCCGGCGGGTGTAAGTTTCTCCAACTTTAGTTGAACCGAGTGTGGCTACGCCCGGTCCTTTAGAAGGTCAAAACAGCACTAACTTGACAAACTATCGTTGTGGTTTTGATGCATAGTTAAGAACGGTCCTTGCTCAGCCCGTAGCAGCCACGTAAAACTTGCAACAACAAAGTAGAGGACATCTAACTTGTTTTTGTAGGGCATGTTGTGATGTGATATGGTCGAGGCATGATGCTATATTTTATTGTACGAGATGATCATCTTTTGTATCGGAGTTATCGGCAACTGGCAGGAGCCATATGGTTGTCGCTTTATTGTATGCAATGCAATCGCCCTATAATTGCTTTACTTTGTCACTAAGCGGTAGCGATAGTCGTAGAAGCAATAGTTGGCGAGACGACAACAATGCTATGATGGAGATCAAGGTGTCTCTCCAGTGACGATGGTGATCATGACGGTGCTTTGGAGATGGAGATCAAAGGCAAAGATGATGATGGCCATATCATATCACTTATATTGATTGCATGTGATGTTTATCCTTTATGCATCTTATTCTCCTTTGTTTGACGGTAGCATTATAAGATGATCTCTCACTAAATTTCAAGGTAAAAGTGTTCTCCCTGAGTATGCACCATTGCCAAAGTTCGTCGTGCCGAGACACCACGTGATGATCGGGTGTGATAAGCTCAACGTTCATCTACAATGGGTGTAAGACAGTTTTACACACGCGGAATACTCGGGTTAAACTTGACGAGCCTAGCATATGCAGATATGGCCTCGGAACACTGAGACCGAAAGGTCGAGCGTGAATCATATAGTAGATATGATCAACATAGTGATGTTCACCATTGAAAACTACTCCATTTCACGTGATGATCGGTTATGGTTTAGTTGATTTGGATCACGTGATCACTTAGATGATTAGAGGGATATCTATCTAAGTGGGAGTTCTTAAGTAATATGATTAATTGAACTTTAATTTATCATGAACTTGGTCCTGATAGTATTTGCATATCTATGTTGTAGATTAATAGCTTGCGTTGTAGTTCCCCGTTTATTTTTTGATATGTTCCTAGAGAAAACTATGTTTAAATATGTTAGTAGCAATGATGCGGACTTGGTCCGTGATCTGAGGATTATCCTCATTGCTGCACATAAGAATTATGTCCTTGATGCACCGCTAGGTGACAGACCTATTGCGGGAGCAGATGCAGACGTTATGAACGTTTGACAAGCTCGGTATGATGACTACTTGATAGTTTAGTGCACCGTGATTTACGGCTTAGAACCGGGACTTCAAAAATGTTTTGAATGCCACATAGCATATAAGATGTTCTAAGAGTTGAGATTGGTATTTCATACTCATGCCCGTGTCAACAGGTATGAGACCTCTGACAGTACTTTGCCTACAAGATGGCGGAGAATAGCTCAGCTAGTGAGCATGTGCTCAGAATGTCCGGGTGAAGGAAAAATGCCCTAGAGGCAATAATAAAGTTATTATTATTATTTATTTCCTTATATCATGATAAATGTTTATTATTCATGCTAGAATTGTATTAATCAGAAACATAATACATGTGTGAATACATAGACAAACAGAGTGTCACTAGTATGCCTCTACTTGACTAGCTCGTTGATCAAAGATGGTTATGTTTCCTAGCCATAGACATGATTTATCATTTGATTAATGGGATCACATTATTAGGAGAATGATGTGATTGACTTGACCCATTCCGTTAGCTTAGCACTTGATCGTTTAGTATGTTGCTATTGCTTTCTTCATGACTTATACATGTTCCCATGACTATGAGATTATGCAACTCCCGTTTACCGGAGGAACACTTTGTGTGCTACCAAACGTCACAACGTAACTAGGTGATTATAAAGGTGCTCTACAGGTGTCTCCGAAGGTACTTGTTGAGTTGGCGTATTTCGAGATTAGGATTTGTCACTCCGATTGTCGGAGAGGTATCTCTGGGCCCTCTCGGTAATGCACATCACTACAAGCCTTGCAAGCATTGTAACTAATAAGTTAGTTGCGGGATGATGCATTACAGAATGAGTAAAGAGACTTTCAAGTAACGAGATTGAACTAGGTATTGAGATACCGACGATCGAATCTCGGGCAAGTAACATACCGATGACAAAGGAAACAACGTATGCTGTTATGCGGTTTGACCGATAAAGATCTTCGTAGAATATGTGGGTGCCAATATGAACATCCAGGTTCCGCTATTGGTTACTGACTGGAGACGTGTCTCGGTAATGTCTACATAGTTCTCGGACCCGTAGGGTCCGCACGCTTAAAGTTTGGTGACGATCGGTATTATGAGTTTTTGTGTTTTAATGTACCTAAGGTAGTTCGGAGTCCCAGATATGATCACAGACATGACGAGGAGTCTCGAAATGGTCGAGACGTAAAGATCCATATATTGGATGACTATATTCGGACACTAGAAGTGTTCCGGGTGATTTCGGAGAAAACCGGAGTGCCGGAGGGTTACCGGAACCCCCCGGAGAAGTAATGGGCCTTATGGGCCTTAGTGGAGAGAGAGAGAGGGCTGGCCTAGGGCAGGCTGCGCGCCCCTCCCCCTCTGGTCCGAATTGGACTAGGAGAGGGGGGCACCCCCCTTTCCTTCTCCCTCTCCCCCTTCCTTTCCCCCTCCTAGTAGGAGTAGGAAAGAGGGGAGTCCTACTCCTACTAGGAGGAGGACTCCTCCTCCTAGCACGCCATAGAGGGACGGACGGCCTCCCCCTTGCTCCTTTATATACGGGGGCAGGGGCACCTCTAGACACACAAGTTGATCAGTTGATCTATTCCAGCCATGTGCGGTGCCCCCCTCCACCATATTCCACCTCGGTTATATCGTAGCTGTGCTTAGGCGAAGCCCTCCGTCGGTAGCATCATCATCACCGTCACCACGCCGTCGTGCTGACGAATCTCCCCTGTGAAGCTTTGCTGGATCGGAGCTCGCGGGACGTCATCGAGTTGAATGTGTGAAGAACTTGGAGGTGCCGTGCGTTCGGTACTTTGATCGGTCGGATTGTCAAGACGTACGACTACATCAACCGCGTTGTGCTAACGCTTCCGCATTCGGTCTACGAGGGTACATGGACACACTCTCCCTCTCGTTGCTATGCATCACCATGATCCTGTGTGTGCGTAGGAATTTTTTTGAAATCACTACGTTCCCCAACAGTGGCATCTGAGCCAGGTTTTATGCGTAGATGTTATATGCACGAGTAGAACACAAGTGAGTTGTGGGCGATACAAGTCATACTGCTTACAACATGTCATACTTTGGTTCGGCAGTATTGTTGGATGAAGCGGCCCAAACCGACATTATGTGTACGCTTACGCGAGACTGGTTCTACCGACGTGCTTTGCACATAGGTGGTTGGCGGGTGTCAGTTCCTCCAACTTTAGTTGAACCAAGTGTGGCTGCGCCCGGTCCTTGAGAAGGTTAAAACATCACTAACTTGACGAACTATCATTGTGATTTTGATGCGTAGGTAAGAACGGTTCTTGCTCAGCCCGTAGCAGCCACGTAAAACTTGCAACAACAAAGTAGAGGACGTCTAACTTGTTTTTGCATGGCATGTTGTGATGTGATATGGTCAAGACATGATGCTATATTCATTGTATATTTATTGTATGAGATGATCATGTTTTGTAACAGAGTTATCGATGATACGTCTCCAACGTATCTATAATTTTTGATTGCTCCATGCTATATTATCTATTGTTTTGGACATTATTGGGCTTTATTATCCACTTTTATATTATTTTTGGGACTAACCTACTAACCGGAGGCCCAGCCCTGAATTGTTGTTTTTTTGCCTATTTTAGGGTTTCAAAGGAAAGGAATATCAAACGGAGTCCAAACGGAATGAAACCTTCGGGAACGTGATTTTCTCGCCGAACAAGACCCAGAGTACTTGGACCCTACGTCAAGAAACAAAAGAGGAGGCCACGAGGTAGGGGGCGCGCCTACCCCCCCCCCCCCCCCCCCCCCCCCCCCCCCCCCCGCCCCCCCCCCCCCCCCCCGGCGCGCCGTCCACCCTCATGGGCCCCCTGTTGCTCCACCGACGTACTCCTTCCTCCTATATATACCTACGTACCCCCAAACGATCAGATATGGATCCAAAACCCTAATTCCACCGCCGTAACTTTCTGTATCCACGAGATCCCATCTTGGGGCCTGTTCCGGAGCTCCGTCGGAGGGGGCATCGATCACGGAGGGCTTCTACATCATCACCATAGCCCCTCCGATGAAGTGTGAGTAGTTCACCTCAGACCTACGGGTCCATAGTTATTAGCTAGATGGCTTCTTCTCTCTTTTTGGATCTCAATACAATGTTCTCCCCCTCTCTTGTGGAGAACTATTCGATGTAATCTTCTTTTTGCGGTGTGTTTGTTGAGACCCGATGAATTGTGGGTTTATGATCAAGTCTATCTATAAACAATATTTGAATCTTCTCTGAATTCTTTTATGTATGATTGGTTATCTTTGCAAGTCTCTTCAAATTATCAGTTTGGTTTGGCCTACTAGATTGATCTTTCTTGCAATGGGAGAAGTGCTTAGCTTTGGGTTCAATCTTGCGGTGTCCTTTCCCAGTGACAGTACGGGTAGCAAGGCACGTATTGTATTGTTGCCATCGAGGATAACAAGATGGGGTTTTCATCATATTTCATGAGTTTATCCCTCTACATCATGCCATCTTGCTTAAGGCGTTACTCTGTTTTCATAACTTAATACTCTAGATGCATGTTGGATAGCGGTCGATGAGTGGAGTAATAGTAGTAGATGTAGGTAGGAGTCGGTCTACTTGTCTCGGACATGATGCCTATATACATGATCATACCTAGATATTCTCATAACTATGCTCAAATCTGTCAATTGCTCAACAGTAATTCGTTCACCCACCGTAGAATACTTATGCTCTTGAGAGAAGCCCCTAGTGAAACTGCCATGGAATTGTCACGACAGATGTCCTAGTGGAAGGACTTAGTCGTAGGGCCATCACAACTAGGAAGCTTAAAGGGGTTAATCAAGAAAAAGAACACGAGAGGTTTTATACTAGTTCGGCCCCTTACGATGAAGGTAAAAGCCTATGTCTAGTTGTGTTGGTATTGTTGGGGTTCCGATCACCAAGGGGCTAACTCGCCGGCTTGGTTATCGATATCTTGTTTCCTGCTCTAAGCCGCCACCGGGTCGTCCCCTTGTATACACGGGTTGACGCCTGGTGGCTTACAGAGTCCCGGCCGGCTTATACATCGTGTCCGGCTCGGTAATTTCTTTTACATGCCTTTCTTTACAAGTCTTTCCTTACATACGATGGCTTACAATGTTGGGCTTTAAGCCGCCTCTAGGCCTTCAGGCCTTCTATAAGACTTGATACACTATCGCCTTGAATGTTTACTGGGCTTCCTTTGTAACCCTCCATTGGGGCTGACCCACTCCCCTCCTAGGAGGGTCATAACTGATAGCTGTATCCCCAACATTAGGCCCCAGGTTGACTTTGAACTTTGTTCTTTGTCAATCTTCAACACTTAGACAAAATCCATCTTATCCTCGCAGAAGCTTTTTGTAACCCGCCATGACATCATCTCTTGAAAACACAAAAAACTTTTATGATGCCATCTCCCAACAGATCTTCATCTTTAATGCCTTCCGAGAATCGAGGCATCTGTGTGGTTGGATAACCATTATTCGGCTCTTCCTCGATTTTCGCGCCTGTCTGTTCACCTTTTCCCTTATAAATAGGCACGCCCCGGTCTTTTCTCATTCTTCTCTCTTATTCATCTCCTTCCTCTCGCAACGCTCATGTCGCTCGAGCTCCACCACCGCCGCAGCGCTCATCGTCGTATTTAAGCTCGGCCGCTGCATCACCCTGATTCTATCCATAGAACGGCGGCGACCTCCACAACAGATCCGCGGCTGTAAGTGTTCTCCTTCATGCTTCTCATATCCGCATTAGGGTTTCCAGGCTTCTTCGTGTTCTTCATAGTTCATCGCAGTTCTTCGTAGTTCTTCCATCGCAGGCCTCTTCTTGATCCAAAAAGATATATATGCTTGTGCGGTAGTTGTTTTGTGCCTACTCTTGATACCCACAGATCCCTTTCTCTGGTTCAAAGACCTCATTAGGACTCACAGACTCATCTGCGCTAAACTTTTTAGGTCTAGAATTTTTCCCATTTTGAATAGCCATTTGATCTGGAATAATATCAAGCAATTAGGAAACTTGTTTGTCTCAAGACTTAGCCGAATTTGCTTTCTCAAATATCTGTAGTCATGGCGGCTTACTGTGCCAGCTTACTTTTCCTTATATGACATTAGCCCTTAACTAAGCCGCCATTACTCCCCTGTATTATCGTCATTTACTTTTACCATTATCATTCAATTGAACCGGCATGTCGCCTTTCTTTCAGTTTGTTTTTGAACATCATGCCGTCCAAAGCGCCGACCATCTGCAACTGGGTTCCTTCAACCATAAATGAGGAACGTTTGAAGGAGTTCTTCTCCATAGGATTTTTGCCAGGAAAAGACGTCATGTCTTACCGTGCCCCTGACCCGGACGAAGAATGGCCCAATCCAAGAGATGGTGAAGTGATTGTTTTTACTGACCATATGAACCTTGGCTTTTCACCACCTGGCTCAAAGTTCTTCAGAGATGTCCTCCATTTTTTCAAGCTCCTCCCTCAAGATATCGGGCCCAATTCTATTTCCAATATCTGAAACTTCCAAGTGCTCTGTGAGGTGTACCTTCAGGAAGAGCCGACCGTGGACCTCTTTAGAGAATATTTTTATCTAAACCGGCAAAACGAGTGCACCAATGGCCTTAGCTTAGAGCTTGGAGGCATCTCAATTCAGCGTCGGCAGGGTGCTGTCTTCCCCCTCATAGTCTTTCCAAGTCATCCCAAAGACTGGAATTAGACTTGGTTTTATTGTCAAGACACCTCACCAGCAAACGAACATCCACTGCCGGGTTATCGCTCAGAGCGTCTTGACTCCAAATTTGCACTTCCTGACAAACTCACTGCTGCTGAACGCAAGAAGCTGATACCATCCATCAAAAGGATTAATGCTTTGTTGGGGAACGGGTTAACCAGAGTTGATCTGACCCGCTGCTGAATCTCATGGCGGGTTATCCCTCTAAGCCGTCGATCAAAATTGATGTATGAGTATGGTGGAGGCCCAGATGACTCTCTTCGTCACAGCTCCGTTCAATTAACGGAAGAAGATATTGTTTCAATGTCAACCCTTCTGGTGAACAGAAAATACGAAGACTGCAGCATTGTCGGGTTAAACCCCTTCTGCAAGCTTAACCCGGTGCCAGAAGTAAGGAAACTCTGATCTCTCTCCTTTGTATTTTTCCTAGCCATATTTTTTAATACTTACCTGACCTTTTATCTTGTTTTTACCTGTCTGCAGGCCAAATCTGATTTCTGGAAAGTTAAATATGACCACGAAGCTGCCAAGAAAGCGAGAGCCGCCGCCATAAATGCCAGGAAAACGACCCGGAGGTCGAAAAAGAAGAAGAAGAGCACTGCTGAAGATTTGATGAAGCTTGACGATACTTCTGAGTCGGAGGTAGCCCTTGACTCCCTTGGCCAATTTTTTAATAATCTTATTAACACTGGTCATTACCAGGACGACACTGGGGCCAATCAGGCCGTGGAAGAAGAGGTAACTATTTCCTCCGACTCAGCCCATTTGCCAAGACAGAAACTTCGAGTCGTAACCCGGAAAGTAAGGTTTTCACACCCTTTGGCTTATCTTGACCCTCACTTTCTTTTGAAAAAGCAGCAACATGAGAGCCGCCGTCAAGCCCGGACCGAAGACGAACCGGCTGTTGTTCTTCAACAAACTCCTCAAAAATGCCAGAATGAGGTTTATTTCTTTGTCTTTGACTTTCTGTTAATGGATCTCCTCCCTTGCATTACTTACTTTGTCTTATCTTTGCAGGAGGTATCTCGCTCTTTTGGCGACTCGTCTCAGACCCAGTTTCCGGCCTTCAAGACTGCCCCTGGGTAAGGCAAAAATCCTCTTTCCTCCGTGTTTTTCAAACTGTGTCCTTATATTGACATTCCTATAATATTTCTCTTAGTGGTCAAGCTAAGTCTAAGAAGGCCAAGGTAACTAAGCCGGTGGAAGACCCGTCAGTCCTTGCACCTGAACCGACAAGGCCACCTTCTCCTCCATCAATTGAAACTCCAGAAGACCCGCCTGTCAATGCAGAAGCAAATCCTCCTGAGCCATCGGTTGATGATGCCACCGTTAACCCTTCCGCAACTGGACCATCGAGCTCAGCCAACCCGCCATCACCGTCTGTGCAAGACGTTTTGATCACCGGGAGCCGCTTTGTTGAGTCGGGGCATCCCACCATGTTGGCTCGTCACACGGTGAAACAAGAGGCATTGGAGAGACAGAAAGTGCGCTTTGATGTTTCACATTATGACCATCTGAATGCCAACGACATTTTATCCGGCTATCTCAGCCATGTGCACTCAAGTCGCCACTCAGAGATCGAAATGGTCAAACAGTTGCAGCTGAAATACGAGGTATGTTCTTCCGGCTTACTTATATTCTGCCAGCCCCCAAGTCTTCAGATTATGAGAGAACCGGGACGATCTGTAGACTTTATGATATAGGCTAAGACTCTTATCTTTGAAACTGTTCTTGAGTTCAATAAAATAGAACAAAACTTCACCTGTAGTCCCCAAGGTCCAGTTCATTTGATCATAAATGAGCCGGTACTTTAAATTTTGATAATTGTCTTGTACCGTATCCAAAGAACTTTGTAATCCGGCTTAACCTTGAGAAACTTGCTGAATAGCATACATTAGCCCCCAAGTGCCAAGTGTTGTTACTTTGTAAAGTACTTGGGACTTAAAGTATGTTTGTAGAGTCATAAGAAATTGTTTCGGCATACATTAGCCCCCAAGTGTCAAGTGGTTTTGTAAAGCACTTGAGACTTGAATCTTGACTGTTGAACCTGAATTGAAATCTTGACTCATCTGTATGTTTTTTGCAGAATGCCTTATCTGAAATGAGTTCGCAACTGACTGATGCGAAGACCCAGCTGGCGGATCAGGAGGCAGAAATCAAGTCTGCTAACTCCAAATTGCAAGTAAGTCTCTCTGAGACAGAAAAATTAAAAACTAGCTTTGCTGCCAAGAAGAAAACCTGGGCGGAAGAAAAAATGCTTCTGACACAACGCGTCGAGAAATCCGAAGCCGCCCTTGAAGAGGTTTCAACGGAACTGACTGGTTTAAAGGGCCGGGTGTCTCAAATGGTGGCTGCCATCTTTGGTAATCCATCTGTATGTGATCTTCTGTACTTTTTGCTGACCCGGAATATAAGCCGCCAGCTGACTCTTTGTTTACAAAATATGTGCAGGTCCACGAAGCAAGAATCTGAGCCAAGACCATGTGATTAAACTGAAGGCAGTGTATACCTTAGTGGAGAAATTGTATATTGGCGCACAACGGGCACTTGCCGCTATCTCTCCTGCCAATCAAGGACCCAACCGGCTCAGCGATGTTTTAAAGAAGCTGTCAATCTTGCCCGCCAGGTTCCAAGAAGTGAAGCGCTCCTGTGGCAGAGCCGGAGCTTTGACTACCCTGAGCCGCTCCAAGGCTTGGGTGCCAGATCTAGACCCGGCGGACGTAGCCAGAGGGTATCCTAACGTGAAGGAAAACGGATCTCCCTTTGAACAGGATGACTTCATGGCTTGCGTGCGCGGAGTCCGATCTCAGGAAACTATTCTTGGAGATGAAACCAATATCGACAAGTATCAGCCGGGTTTTGATGTGGAAAATAAGAAGATGGCAACTCCCTCATACAAGGTGACAGATTTAATCCCGCATGTTCGTGAAAATACATTTGCTCCGGAAGTTGATCCGGCCGGCCTGATTGACGAAGAAGCAGAATTTGTCGCCTGAACGGTTTTGATTGGTCAAAACCCAGCTTCCAACCGGCAGAGGGCGGTGAACCGGCAAGGGAGGAGTGATAACCATCTTCATCGGCTTATAAAAGCTTTATAATAGATTAGCTGTGAAAACACTGCATGCTTTGCCTATGCCATCGTGCATAAAACACTATGTGTGATTCTGTGTTTCCTGATGGCAATATATACATCATATTTATGGTTGTCCCTGCAATACTTCAGCTCTGTTCCTGTAGATACAAGAGAAAAAACTGGCTTGGTAGCTTAGTACCGAACGGGTTAGAACACCCGGCTTATAGCCAATATGTTTACCATAGTAGAAAACAGAAACAAACAAAGAAAACAGGGCTGAAATAACCCTTTGATTAATAAAGGAGGCATTGCTTATAAACAATAGCCATAGTTGTACCTTTGATCTCTAGACCATCGGTTTAAATAACCCGGGTGATGAAGTTGATAATCCAATCTTTTTGAGAAGTCAATGCTTCTGAATACTTAATGATTATCATACCCTGGTGACTTGTTGTCAAACAGTCCAGCCGGCGAAAAAGACCATGCTGATTATTTGTGAAATTCAGAAAACAAAAAACTAAAAGGCAAATAATAGGTAGTAAATACAATTTAACCTTGTAATTGAAGGTTGGGGGTTTCTGATTCGAATACGATCAGTAAACCGGACTAAAGGGGATAAGCTAAGGTTCAAATACGACCATATAGCCCCCAGTGGCTTTGGCGTTGCGCCGATCAATAGGCTACCGACATCTATGTTCTCTTTGGTTCGAATACGACCTATGTTTGAACAGGAAGCCCCCAAATGACCTTGAGAGGTTTTTAACGACCCTGATTCAAATACGATCCAAGTCGGACCCAAAAGGGGTTGAGCTGTGATTGGGATACGATCAAGAAGCCCCCTAATGAGTTTGGCTTTGAGCCGATCAAGAGGGTTATGACAGCTATGTTCTCTTTGGTTTGAATACGACCTATGTTTGAACAGGAAGCCCCCAAGTGACCATGATAGTTGTAGCTAGATTCGCATACGATCATAAGCCGGACCAGGTTAGACTTGATTCAAATATGATCAGCTCCTTAATAGTCATTTGAAAATAAGAAATAACAAAGATGCACAATCTTTGAAAAGAAAAGAGACCGATGGTCCTATTTTATTACTTATCATGGTATATACAACGTCAAAGTATGTACATGATGAGAGCCGGTGGCTCAGGTGTAGTATGTGAAGGAAATATGCCCTAGAGGCAATAATAAAGTTATTATTTATTTCCTTATATCATGATAAAAGTTTATTATTCATGCTAGAATTGTATTAACCAGAAACATAATACATGTGTGAATACATAGACAAACAGAGTGTCACTAGTATGCCTCTACTTGACTAGCTCGTTAATCAAAGATGGTTATGTTTCCTAACCATGGACAAAGAGTTGTCATTTGATTAAACGGGATCACATCATTAGTTGAATGATCTGATTGACATGACCCATTCCATTAGCTTAGCACCCGATCGTTTAGTATGTTGCTATTGCTTTCTTCATGACTTATACATGTTCCTATGACTATGAGATTATGTAACTCCCGTGTGCCGGAGGAACACTTTGTGTGCTACCAAACGTCACAACGTAACTGGGTGATTATAAAGGTGCTCTACAGGTGTCTCCAAAGGTACATGTTGGGTTGACGTATTTTGAGATTAGGATTTGTCACTCCGATCGTCGGAGAGGTATCTCTGGGCCCTCTCGGTAATGCACATCACTTAAGCCTTGCAAGCAATGCAACTAATGAGTTAGTTGCGAGATGATGTATTACGGAACGAGTAAAGAGACTTGCCGGTAACGAGATTGAACTAGGTATTGGATACCGACGATTGAATCTGGGCAAGTAACATACCGATGACAAAGGGAACAACGTATGTTGTTATGCGGTCTGACCGATAAAGATCTTCGTAGAATATGTAGGAGCCAATATGGGCATCCAGGTCCCGCTATTGGTTATTGACCGGAGACATGTCTCGGTCATGTCTACATTGTTCTCGAACCCGTAGGGTCCGCACGCTTAAGGTTTCGATGGCAGTTATATTATGAGTTTATACGTTTTGATGTACCGAAGGTTGTTCGGAGTCCCGGATGTGATCATGGACATGACGAGGAGTCTAGAAATGGTCGATACATAAAGATTGATATATTGGAAGCCTATGTTTGGATATCAGAAGTGTTCCGGGTGAAATCGGGATTTTACCGGAGTACCGGGAGGTTACCGGAACCCCCCGGGAGCTATATGGGCCTTAGTGGAAAAAGAGAAGAGGCAGCCTGAGATGGGCCGCGCGCCCCTCCCCTCCCTTGGTCCGAATAGGACAAGGAGAGGGGGGCGGCCCCCCTTTCTCTTTTCCCCCCTCCGTGAATCCTATTCCAACTAGGATTGCGGGGGGGGGGGGGATCCTACTCCCGGAGGGAGTAGGACTCCTCCTGGCGCGCCACCTCTAGGCCCCCCCCCTTGAGCCTTTATATACGGAGGCAGGGGAACCCTAGAGACACACAAGTTGATCCACGTGATCATAATCTTAGCCGTGTGCGGCGCCCCCTGCCACCATAGTCCTCGATAATATTGTAGCGGTGCTTAGGCGAAGCCCTGCGACAGTAGTACATCAAGATCGTCACCACGCCGTCATGCTGACGGAACTCTTCCCCGACACTTTGCTGGATCGGAGTCCGGGGATCGTCATCGAGCTGAACGTGTGCTAAAACTCGGAGGTGCCGTAGTTTCGGTGCTTGATCGGTCGGGCCATGGAGATGTACGACTACATCAACCAAACGCTTCCGTTGTCGATCTACAAGGGTACGTAGATCACACTCTCCCCTCTCGTTGCTATGCATCACCATGATCTTGCGTGTGCGTAGGAAATTTTTTGAAATTACTACGTTCCCCAACAGTGGCATCCGAGCCTAGGTTTTATGTGTTGATGTTATATGCACGAGTAGAACACAAGTGAGTTGTGGGCGATATAAGTCATACTGCTTACCAGCATGTCATACTTTGGTTCGGCGGTATTGTTGGATGAAGTGGCCCGGACCGACATTACGCGTACGCTTACGCGAGACCGGTTCTCCCGACGTGCTTTGCACATAGGTGGCTTGCGGGTGACAGTTTCTCCAACTTTAGTTGAACCGAGTGTGGCTATGCCCGGTCCTTGCGAAGGTTAAAACAGCACCAACTTGACAAACTATCATTGTGGTTTTGATGCATAGGTAAGATTGGTTCTTGCTTAAGCCCGTAGCAGCCACGTAAAACTTGCAACAACAAAGTAGAGGACGTCTAACTTGTTTTTGCAGGGCATGTTGTGATGTGATATGGTCAAGACATGATGCTGAATTTTATTGTATGAGATGATCATGTTTTGTAACCGAGTTATCGGCAACTGGTAGGAGCCATATGGTTGTCGCTTTATTGTATGCAATGCAATCGCGCTGTAATGCTTTACTTTATCACTAAGCGGTAGCGATAGTCGTGGAAGCATAAGATTGGCGAGACGACAACGATGCTACGATGGAGATCAAGGTGTCGCGCCGGTGAAGATGGTGATCATGACGGTGCTTCGGAGATGGAGATCATAGGCACAAGATGATGATGGCCATATCATATCACTTATATTGATTGCATGTGATGTTTATCTTTTATGCATCTTATCTTGCTTTGATTGACGGTAGCATTATAAGACGATCTCTCACTAAATTATCAAGAAGTGTTCTCCCTGAGTATGCACCGTTGCGAAAGTTCTTCGTGCTGATACCCCACGTGATGATCGGGTGTGATAGGCTCTACGTTCAAATACAACATGTGCAAAACAGTTGCACACGCAGAATACTCAGGTTATACTTGACGAGCCAAGCATATGCAGATATGGCCTCGGAACACGGAGACCGAAAGGTCAAGCGTGAATCATATAGTAGATATGATCAACATAGTGATGTTCACCAATGAAACTAGTCCATCTCACGTGATGATCGGACATGGTTTAGTTGATTTGGATCACGTGATCACTTAGAGGATTAGAGGGATGTCTATCTAAGTGGGAATTCTTTAAGTAATTTGATTAATTGAACTTAAATTTATCATGAACTTAGTACCTGATAGTATCTTGCTTATGTATGTTTGATTGTAGATAGATGGCCCGTGCTATTGTTCCGTTGAATTTTAATGCGTTCCTTGAGAAAGCAAAGTTGAAAGATGATGGTAGCAATTACACGGACTGGGTCCGTAACTTGAGGATTATCCTCATTGCTGCACAGAAGAATTACGTCCTGGAAGCACCGCTGGGTGCCAGGCCTGCTGCAGGAGCAACGCCGGATGTTATGAACGTCTGGCAGAGCAAAGCTGATGACTACTCGATAGTTCAGTGTGCCATGCTTTACGGCTCAGAATCGGGACTTCAACGACGTTTTGAAAGTCATGGAGCATATGAGATGTTCCAGGAGTTGAAGTTAATATTTCAAGCAAATGCTCGGATTGAGAGATATGAAGTCTCCAATAAGTTCTATAGCTGCAAGATGGAGGAGAACAGTTCTGTCAGTGAGCATATACTCAAAATGTCTGGGTATAATAATCACTTGATTCAGATGGGAGTTAATCTTCCAGATGATTGCGTCCTTGACAGAATTCTCCAATCACTACCACCAAGCTACAAGACCTTCGTGATGAACTATAATATGCAAGGGATGAATAAGACTATTCCCGAGCTCTTCGCAATGCTGAAAGCTGCGGAGGTAGAAATCAAAAAGGAGCATCAAGTGTTGATGGTCAACAAGACCACTAGTTTCAAGAAAAAGGGCAAAGGGAAGAAGAAGGGGAACTTCAAGAAGAACGGCAAGCAAGTTGCTGCTCAAGAGAAGAAACCCAAGTCTGGACCTAAGCCTGAAACTGAGTGCTTCTACTGCAAGCAGACTGGTCACTGGAAGCGGAACTGCCCCAAGTATTTGGCGGATAAGAAGGATGGCAAGGTGAACAAAGGTATATGTGATATACATGTTATTGATGTGTACCTTACTAGAGCTTGCAGTAGCACCTGGGTATTTGATACTGGTTCTGTTGCTAATATTTGCAACTCGAAACAGGGACTACGGATTAAGTGAAGATTGGTTAAGGACGAGGTGACGATGCGCGTGGACGGTTCCAAAGTCGATGTGATCGCGGTCGGCACACTACCTCTACATCTACCTTCGGGATTAATATTAGACCTAAATAATTGTTATTTGGTGCCAGCGTTGAGCATGAACATTATATCTGGATCTTGTTTAATGCGAGACGGTTATTCATTTAAATCAGAGAATAATGGTTGTTCTATTTATATGAGTAATATCTTTTATGGTCATGCACCCTTGAAGAGTGGTCTATTCTTATTGAATCTCGATAGTAGTGACACACATATTCATAATGTTGAAGCCAAAAGATGTAGAGTTGATAATGATGGTGCAACTTATTTGTGGCACTGCCGTTTAGGTCATATCGGTGTAAAGCGCATGAAGAAACTCCATATTGATGGACTTTTGGAACCACTTGATTATGAATCACTTGGTACTTGCGAACCGTGCCTCATGGGCAAGATGACTAAAACACCGTTCTCCGGTACTATGGAGAGAGCAACAGATTTGTTGGAAATCATACATACGGATGTATGTGGTCCGATGAATATTGAGGCTCGTGGCGGATATCGTTATTTTCTCACCTTCACAGATGACTTAAGCAGATATGGGTATATCTACTTAATGAAACATAAGTCTGAAACATTTGAAAAGTTCAAAGAATTTCAGAGTGAAGTTGAAAATCATCGTAACAAGAAAATAAAGTTTCTACGATCTGATCGTGGAGGAGAATATTTGAGTTATGAGTTTGGTGTACATTTGAAACAATGCGTAATAGTTTCGCAACTCACGCCACCCGGAACACCACAGCGTAATGGTGTATCCGAACGTCATAATCGTACTTTACTAGATATGGTGCGATCTATGATGTCTCTTACTGATTTACCGCTATCGTTTTGGGGTTATGCTTTAGAGACGGCCGCATTCACGTTAAATAGGGCACCATCAAAATCCGTTGAGACGACGCCCTATGAACTATGGTTTGGCAAGAAACCAAAGTTGTCGTTTCTGAAAGTTTGGGGCTGCGATGCTTATGTGAAAAAGCTTCAACCTGATAAGCTCGAACCCAAATCGGAGAAATGTGTCTTCATAGGATATCCGAAGGAAACTATTGGATACACCTTCTATCACAGATCCGAAGGCAAGACTTTTGTTGCTAAATTCGGAAACTTTCTAGAGAATGAGTTTCTCCTGAAAGATGTGAGTGGGAGGAAAGTAGAACTTGATGAGGTAACTGTACCTGCTCCCTTATTGGAAAGTAGTACATCACAGAAAACTGTTTGTGTGACACCTACACCAATTAGTGAGGAAGCTAATGATAATGATCATGAAACTTCAGATCAAGATACTACTGAACCTCGTAGATCAACCAGAGTAAGATCCGCACCAGAGTGGTACGGTAATCCTGTTCTGGAGGTCATGCTACTAGATCATGATGAACCTACAAACTATGAAGAAGCGATGGTGAGCCCAGATTCCGCAAAGTGGCTTGAAGCCATGAAATCTGAGATGGGATCCATGTATGAGAACAAAGTATGGACTTTGGTTGACTTGCCCGATGATCGGCAAGCAATTGAGAATAAATGGATCTTCAAGAAGAAGACTGACGCTGACGGTAATGTTACTGTCTACAAAGCTCGACTTGTCGCGAAAGGTTTTCGACAAGTTCAAGGGGTTGACTACGATGAGACCTTCTCACCCGTAGCGATGCTTAAGTCTGTCCGAATCATGTTAGCAATTGCCGCATTTTATGATTATGAAATTTGGCAGATGGATGTCAAAACTGCATTCCTGAATGGATTTCTGGAAGAAGAGTTGTATATGATGCAACCAGAAGGTTTTGTCGATCCAAAGGGAGCTAACAAAGTGTGCAAGCTCCAGCAATCCATTTATGGACTGGTGCAAGCCTCTCAGAGTTGGAATAAATGCTTTGATAGTGTGATCAAAGCATTTGGTTTTATACAGACTTTCGGAGAAGCCTGTATTTACAAGAAAGTGAGTGGGAGCTCTGTAGCATTTCTGATATTATATGTGGATGACATATTACTGATTGGAAATGATATAGAATTTCTGGATAGCATAAAGGGATACTTGAATAAAAGTTTTTCAATGAAAGACCTCGGTGAAGCTGCTTACATATTAGGCATAAAGATCTATAGAGATAGATCAAGACGCTTAATTGGACTTTCACAAAGCACATACCTTGACAAGATTTTGAAGAAGTTCAAAATGGATCAAGCAAAGAATTCTTGCCTGTGTTACAAGGTGTGAAGTTGAGTAAGACTCAATGCCCGACCACTGCAGAAGATAGAGAGAAAATGAAAGATGTTCCCTATGCTTCAGCCATAGGCTCTATCATGTATGCAATGCTGTGTACCAGACCTGATGTGTGCCTTGCTATAAGTTTAGCAGGGAGGTACCAAAGTAATCCAGGAGTGGATCACTGGACAGCGGTCAAGAACATCCTGAAAACCTGAAAAGGACTAAGGATATGTTTCTCGTATATGGAGGTGACAAAGAGCTCACCGTAAAAGGTTACGTTGATGCAAGCTTTGACACTGATCCGGACGATTCTAAATCGCAAACCGGATACGTGTTTACATTGAACGGTGGAGCTGTTAGTTGGTGCAGTTCTAAACAAAGCATCGTAGCAGGATCTACATGTGAAGCGGAGTACATAGCTGCTTCGGAAGCAGCGAACGAAGGAGTCTGGATGAAGGAGTTCATATCCGATCTAGGTGTCATACCTAGTGCATCGGGTCCAATGAAAATCTTTTGTGACAATACTGGTGCAATTGCCTTGGCAAAGGAATCCAGATTTCACAAGAGGACCAAACACATCAAGAGACGCTTCAATTCCATCCGGGATCTAGTCCAGGTGGGAGACATAGAGATTTGCAAGATACATACGGATCTGAATGTTGCAGACCCTTGACTAAGCCTCTTCCACGAGCAAAACATGATCAGCACCAAGGCTCCATGGGTGTTAGAATCATTACTGTGTAATCTAGATTATTGACTCTAGTGCAAGTGGGAGACTGAAGGAAATATGCCCTAGAGGCAATAATAAAGATATTATTTATTTCCTTATATCATGATAAATGTTTATTATTCATGCTAGAATTGTATTAACCGGAAACATAATACATGTGTGAATACATAGACAAACAGAGTGTCACTACTATGCCTCTACTTGACTAGCTCGTTAATCAAAGATGGTTATGTTTCCTAACCATGAACAAAGAGTTGTTATTTGATTAACGAGGTCACATCATGTGACGCCCCCGATTTAATCATACACTAATCATACACGCAAACATGTACGATCAAGATCAGGGACTCACGGGAAGATAACACAACACAACTCTACAAATAAAATAAGTCATACAAGCATCATATTACAAGCCAGGGGCCTCGAGGGCTCGAATACAAGAGCTCGATCATAGACGAGTCAGCGGAAGCAACAATATCTGAGTACAGACATAAGTTAAACAAGTTTGCCTTAAGAAGGCTAGCACAAACTGGGATACAGATCGAAAGAGGCGCAGGCCTCCTGCCTGGGATCCTCCTAAACTACTCCTAGTCGTCGTCAGCGGGCAGCACGTAGTAGGCACCTCCGGTGTAGTAGGAGTCGTCATCGACGGTGGCGTCTGGCTCCTGGGCTCCAACATCTGGTTGCGACAACCAGGTAGAAGGGATAGGGGCGAAAAGAGGGAGAAAGCAACCGTGAGTACTCATCCAAAGTACTCGCAAGCAAGGAGCTATACTACATATGTATGCATTGGTATCAAATGGAATAAGGGTATCATATGTGGACTGAACTGTAGAAAGCCGGAATAAGGGGGGGATAGCTAGTCCTTTCGAAGACTACGCTTCTGGCAGCCTCCGTCTTGCAGCATGTAGAAGAGAGTAGACTGAAGTCCTCCAAGTAGCATCACATAGCATAATCCTAACCGATGATCCTCCCCTCGTCGCCCTGTGAGAAAGCGATCACCGGTTGTATCTGGCACTTGGAAGGTTGTGTTTTATTAAGTATCCGGTTCTAGTTGTCATAAGGTCAAGGTACAACTCCAAGTCGTCCTGTTACCGAAGATCACGGCTATTCGAATAGATTAACTTCCCTGCAGGGGTGCACCACATAACCCAACACGCTCGATCCCATTTGGCCGGACACACTTTCCTGGGTCATGCCCGGCCTCGGAAGATCAACACGTCGCAGCCCCACCTAGACCAACAGAGAGGTCAGCACGCCGGTCTAAACCTAAGCGCCCAGGGGTCTGGGCCCATCGCCCTTAGCACACCTGCAGGTTGCGTGGGCGGCCGGAAGCAGACCTAGCCTAGTAGGCGTTCCAGTCCAATCCAGCGCGCGCCGCTCCGTTGCTGACGTCACGAAGGCTTCGGCTGATACCACGACGTCGAGTGCCCATAACTGTCCCCGCGTAGATGGTTAGTGCGTATAGGCCAGTAGCCAGACTCAGATCAAATACCAAGATCTCGTTAAACGTGTTAAGTATCTGCGAACGCCGACCAGGGCCAGGCCCACCCCTCTCCTAGGTGGTCTCAACCTGCTCTGTCGCTCTGCCTCAAAGTAACAGTCGGGGGCCGTCGGGAACCCAGGCCCACCTCTACCGGGATGGAGCCACCTGCCCCTTCAGCCCCCATCTCCGAACAGTATCACAGGTAAGGTAACTGTGTAAAGTATATGTATATGCCCGTGATCACCTCCCGAAGTGATCACGGCCCAGTAGTATAGCATGGCAGACGGACAAGAGTGTAGGGCCACTGATGGAACACTAGCATCCTATACTAAGCAGTAGGATAGCAGGTAATGGTAACAACAGTAGTAGCAAGGACAGGCTATGCATCAGGATAGGAATAACGGAAAGCAGTAACATGCTACACTACTCTAATGCAAGCAGTATAGAGAAGAGTAGGCGATATCTGGTGATCAAAGGGGGGGCTTGCCTGGTTGCTCTGGCAAGAGAGAGGGGTCGTCGATGTAGTCGTACTGGGTAGCAGCGGCGTCGGTCTCGGTGTCTTGCGGAAGAAGAGGGGGAAGAAACAATAAATATAATGCAAACAATTGCATGACGATGCATGACATTATAAAGCGTGATGCTAGGTGTGCCCTAACGCGGTACGAGGTGGTACCGGTGAAGGGGGGAAACATCCGGGAAATTATCCCCGGCGTTTCGCGTTTTCGGACAGACGAACCGGGGGGGGAAGTTGCGTGTTCGCTATGCTAGGGATGCGTCGCGGATAAACGGGCTGCGTATTCAAATTCGCCTCGTCGTTCTGAGCAACTTTCATGTAGAAAGTATTTTCATCCGAGCTACGGATTATTTTATATTAATTTTTAAAGATTTCAAATTATTTTCTAGAAATTTGCATAATTAAATTAATTTAGAAATTGCAATTATGATGTCAGCGTGACATCAGCATGATGTCAGCAGAACCAAAGGTTGACTGGGTCAAACCTGGCAGGTGGGACCTGTTCGTCATTGACTGCCTATCTAACTAACAGATTAGTTAGATTAGTTAGCTAATTAGATTATTCTAACACTGGTTAATTAAGTTAATTTAATTAATTCGTTAATTATTTAATTAATCTTTTTAATCCTTCTAAAAAAATCGTTTTGGGGCTGGGCCCATTCGGTCAGTGGCCCAGGGCCATTGCGGGTGTGCGGGCGATGCGGTTACGGGCGTGCGGCACTGGGTGCGGGCGCCCATCGAGGGCGAGGGCGAGGCCGTGGCCTCGGCTGGGCACGCTCGCGTAGCAGGGGGGCTCGGCCAGGGCGGTGGCGTGGTGGCCGGCAGGTTGGCCGCGGGGCAGATGCGGGCCGCCGCCAGCAAGGTCAGGCGGAGGCGGGTGCGGCCAGGGGGCAGCGCGGGCGCGTGGCCACGCACGGGCGAGGGGCGAGGGGCGACGGCGAGTGAGCGTGTGCGCGTGCGGAGCACGGCGAGTGAGCGTGTGCGCGTGCGGAGCACGGCGACCGCGACGACGGGGAGAGAGGGAGAGGCCAGGGGGGTGCTCACGGCGCGGAGTAGGGTTCGGGGCAGCGGGCTCGGCGGAGGTCGGGGAGGTCCGACGAGGGAGAGGATGAGGACGAAGTCGGCGGTGGTGGCGCGGGCTCCGGGCGGCGGTGTCCAATCGGCGAGGGGCGGCGCGGATCGATCTGGCGGCTTCGGGGATGGTGACGGGGCGAGGTCAAGTCAATCACATCATCCTCCTAATGATGTGACCCCATTAATCAAATGACAACTCATGTCAATGGCTAGGAAACATAACCATCTTTGATCAACGAGCTAGTCAAGTAGAGGCATACTAGTGACACTCTGTTTGTCTATGTATTCACACAAGTATTATGTTTCCGGTTAATACAATTCTAGCATGAATAATAAACATTTATCATGATATAAGGAAATAAATAATAACTTTATTATTGCCTCTAGGGCATATTTCCTTTAGTCTCCCACTTGCACTAGAGTCAATAATCTAGATTACATAGTAATTATTCTAACACCCATGGAGCCTTGGTGTTGATCATGTTTTGCTCGTGAAAGAGGCTTAGTCAACGGGTCTGCAACATTCAGATCCGTATGTATCTTGCAAATTTCTATGTCTCCCACCTGGACTAGATCCTGGATGGAATTGAAGCGTCTCTTGATGTGCTTGGTTCTCTTGTGAAATCTGGATTCCTTTGCCAAGGCAATTGCACCAGTATTGTCACAAAAGATTTTCATTGGACCCGATGCACTAGGTATGACACCTAGATCGGATATGAACTCCTTCATCCGGACTCCTTCATTTGCTGCTTCCGAAGCAGCTATGTACTCCGCTTCACACGTAGATCCTGCCATGATGCTTTGTTTAGAACTACACCAACTGACAGCTCCACCGTTCAATGTAAGCACGTATCCAGTTTGCGATTTAGAATCGTCCGGATCAGCATCAAAGCTTGCATCAACGTAACCATTAAGGATGAGCTCTTTGTCACCTCCATAAACGAGAAACGTATCCTTAGTCCTTTTTCAGGTATTTCAGGATGTTCTTGACCGCTGTGCAGTGATCCACTCCTGGATTACTTTGGTACCTCCCTGCTAAACTTATAGCAAGGCACACATCAGGTCTGGTACACAGCATTGCATACATGATAGAGCCTATGGCTGAAGCATAGGGAACATCTTTCATCTTCTCTCTATCTTCTATAGTGGTCGGGCATTGAGTCTTACTCAACTTCACACCTTGTAACGCAGGCAAGAACCCTTTCTTTTCTTGATCCATTTTGAACTTCTTCAAAACTTTGTCAAGGTATGTGCTTTGTGAAAGTCCAATTAAGCGTCTTGATCTATCTCTATAGATCTTGATGCCCAATATATAAGCAGCTTCACCGAGATCTTTCATTGAAAAAATCTTATTCAAGTATCCCTTTATGCTATCCAGAAATTCTATATCATTTCCAATCAACAATATGTCATCCACATATAATATCAGAAATGCTACAGAGCTCCCACTCACTTTCTTGTAAATACAGGCTTCTCCAAAAGTCTGTATAAAACCAAATGCTTTGATCACACTATCAAAGCGTTCATTCCAACTCTGAGAGGCTTGCACCAGTCCATAAATGGATCGTTGGAGCGTGCACACTTTGTTAGCTCCCTTTGGATCGACAAAACCTTCTGGTTGCATCATATACAACTCTTCTTCCAGAAATCCATTCAGGAATGCAGTTTTGATATCCATTTGCCAAATTTCATAATCATAAAATGCGGCAATTGCTAACATGATTCAAACAAACTTAAGCATCACTACGGGTGAGAAAGTCTCATCGTAGTCAATCCCTTGAACTTGTCTAAAACCTTTTGCAACAAGTCGAGCTTTATAGACAGTAATATTACCGTCAGCGTCAGTCTTTTTCTTGAAGATCCATTTATTCTCAATGGCTTGCCGATCATTGGGCAAGTCAACCAAAGTCCACACTTTGTTTTCATACATGGATCCCATCTCAGATTTCATGGCCTCAAGCCATTTTGCGGAATCTGGGCTCACCATCGCTTCTTCATAGTTCGTAGGTTCGTCATGGTCTAGTAACATAACCTCCAGAACAGGGTTACCGTACCACTCTAGTGCGGATCTTACTCTGGTTGACCTACGAGGTTCAGTAACAACTTGATCTGAAGTTCCATGATCATTATCATTAACTTCCTCACTAATTGGTGTAGGCGTCACAGGAACCGATTTCTGTGATGAACTACTTTCCAATAAGGGAGCAGGTACAGTTACTTCATCAAGTTCTACTTTCCTCCCACTCACTTCTTTCGAGAGAAACTCCTTCTCTAGAAAGGATCCATTCTTAGCAACGAATGTCTTGCCTTCGGATCTATGATAGAGGTGTACCCAACAGTCTCCTTTGGGTACCCTATGAAGACACATTTCTCCGATTTGGGTTCGAGCTTATCAGCTTGAAGCTTTTTCACATAAGCATCGCAACCCCAAACTTTAAGAAACAACAACTTTGGTTTCTTGCCAAACCACAATTCATAAGGTGTCGTCTCAACGGATTTCGATGGTGCCCTATTTAACGTGAATGTAGCCGTCTCTAAAGCATAACCCCAAAATGATAGCAGTAAATCAGTAAGAGACATCATAGATCGCACCATATCTAGTAAAGTACGATTACGACGTTCAGACAGACCATTACGCTGTGGTGTTCCGGGTGACGTGAGTTGCGAAACTATTCCGCATTGTTTCAAATGTAGACCAAACTCGTAACTCAAATATTCTCCTCCACGATCTGATCGTAGAAACTTTATTTTCTTGTTACGATGATTTTCAACTTCACTCTGAAATTCTTTGAACTTTTCAAATGTTTCAGACTTATGTTTCATTAAGTAGATATACCCATATCTGCTTAAATCATCTGTGAAGGTGAGAAAATAACGATACCCACCGCGAGCCTCAACATTCATTGGACCACATACATCAGTATGTATGATCTCCAACAAATCAGTTGCTCGCTCCATAGTTCGGAGAACGGCGTTTTAGTCATCTTGCCCATGAGGCATGTGAGGGAGTCCTGGATTAGGGAGTGTTCGGGTAGCCGGACTATACCTTCAGCCGGACTCCAGGACTATGAACATACAAGATTGAAGACTTCGTCCCGTGTCCGGATGGGACTTTCCTTGGCGTGGAAGGCAAGCTTGGCGATGCGGATATTCAAGATCTCCTACCATTGTAACCGACTCTGTGTAACCCTAACCCTATCCGGTGTCTATATAAACCGGAGGGTTGTAGTCCGTAGGACATCAACTCCATATACAACAATCATACCATAGGCTAGCTTCTAGGGTTTAGCCTCCTTGATCTCGTGGTAGATCTACTCTTGTACTACCCATATCATCAATATTAATCAAGCAGGAGTAGGGTATTACCTCCATCGAGAGGGCCCGAACCTGGGTAAAAACATCGTGTCCCTTGTCTCCTGTTACCATCCGGCCTTGACGCGCAGTGCGGGACCCCCTACCCGAGATCCGCCGCTTTTGACACCGACATTGGTGCTTTCATTGAGAGTTCCTCTGTGTCGTCGCCTTTAGGCCCGATGGCTCCTTTGATCATCAACAACGATGCGGTCCAGGGTGAGATTTTTCTCCCCGGACAGATCTTCGTCTTCGGCGGCTTCGCACTGCGGGCCAATTCGCTTGGCCACCTGGAGCAGATCGAAAGCTACGCCCCTGGCCATCAAGTCAGGTTTGGAAGCCTAAACTACATGGCAGACATCCGCGGAGATTTGATATTCGACGGATTCAAGCCACAACCAAGCGCACCGCACTGTCTCGCGCGGCATGATCTAGCTCTGTCACCGAACAGTATCCCGGAGGCCGCAAACGCACCAGCTCTGACCCTTAATTCGGAGCCAATTGTGTCAATCGAGGATGAGCGGTTGCACGTCACCTCGGGGGCTGCGATCTCAAAGGCGATCGAGCCGAACGCCGGCCCCACACTCCACGTGACTCACGACTCCGAGGATCTGGACTCCTTTCCGGACTCCGAACCCCTCGCGCCCCTACCGATCGAATCCGATCGGGCGCCAATAATGGAGTTCACCGCCGTGGACATCTTTCAGCACTCGCCTTTTTGCGATATCCTGAATTCTCTCAAGTCTCTCTCTTTATCAGGAGAGCCCTGGCCGAACTGCGGTCAGCGAGGATGGGATATGGACGATGAAGAAATTCAAAGCCCACCCACCACCCACTTGGTAGCCACTGTCGACAATTTAAACGACGTGCTCAACTTCGACTCCGGAGACATCGACAACATGGGTGACGATGCAGGAGATACCGATGAACCAACGCCCATAGGGAATTGGACAGCCACCTCATCTCACGATGTATACATGGTGGATACCCCTAAAGGAAGCGACAACGAGGAAAAAGGGGATGGAACGGGAGATCGACCCCCCGAAAAGCAATCAAAGCATCGGCGTAAACGCCGACCCAAGCCCCGCCTCGATAAAAACCCAGCCATAGAGCAGGACCAACCGGTAGACAACGAGCAGGCCTTAGAGCAACCGTCCGAACAGGGCAACACGGATAGAGAAACCGAACATCCCTTCTCCGGTGAAAACGGCATTCTGGACGACCTCACGCCGGATAAACCCATGGAGCAGAAGAATCTCCATGAGAGGCTCGTTGCAACTGCACGCAGCCTGAAAAAGCAGAAGCGGAAGCTAAAAACAGCGGAAGATGCACTCCGGATTAGATGGAGCAAAGTAATCAATACCGCAGATAAATACGGCGACGGTCGCCGCACTAAAAGCTATCCGAAAAGAAAGCTACTGCCTGAATTCGACGAAGAGGCCCTAGAGCCCTCGCATTCAAAAAATAAGAAAGCCACACGGTCGGATAGACGACCCCATAAAGCGGCAAGCGGCGCCGCACTTAAATCAGCATGCGACCCACCTAAGGATTCACATCATGGCCCAGTTAGGTCCATTTACGGGCCAAGAAAGCAAGCTCTCGTAAGCAATGCAATAAAGCCATCATCAGAATCCGGCACACCCAAATATAGGGGCGCCGCACACCCCCTATGTTTCACCAATGAGGTCCTGGACTATGAATTTCCAGAGGGATTCAAACCCGTAAACATAGAGGCATATGATGGAACAACAGACCCTGGAGTCTGGATCGAGGATTATATCCTCCACATACACATGGCTAGAGGAGATGATCTCCACGCCATAAAATATTTACCCCTTAAGCTTAAAGGGCCAGCCCGACATTGGCTTAAAAGCCTTCCTGAAAACACAATTGGAAGTTGGGAAGAGCTCGAGGATGCTTTCCGAGCAAATTTTCAAGGGACCTATGTCCGCCCTCCGGATGCAGACGATCTTAATCACATAACTCAACAGCCCGGAGAATCAGCTCGGCAGTTCTGGAATAGATTCCTCACTAAAAAGAATCAGATAGTCGACTGTCCGGACGCCGAACCCTTAGCAGCTTTCAGGCATAACATCCGAGACGAATGGCTTGCCAGACACCTCGGCCAAGAAAAGCCAAGAACAATGGCCGCACTAACAAGCCTCATGACCCGCTTTTGTGCAGGAGAGGACAGCTGGTTGGCAAGGTGCAGCCCCAGCGACCCAAGTACATCCGAAACTAGGGATGGAAACGGAAAACCGCGACGCAACAAGGACCGTCGCCGGACTAAGGAAAAAAGTCCGAAGAGCACGGCAGTCAATGCCGGATTCAAAGGCTCATGACAAAATCAGACAAAACCGCCCCTCCAGGATAACAGGGATGATCCATCCAACTTAAATAAAATCCTGGACAGGATATGTCAGATACACAATACTCCCGGGAAGCCTGCTAACCATACTCACAGAGATTGTTGGGTTTTCAAACAATCCGGCAGACTCAATGCCGAACACAAGGGGCTCGACACACCAAGCGAAGACGAGGATGAACCCCAAAAGCAGAGCACCAGGAAACAAAAGAACTTCCCACAAGAAGTAAAAACAGTGAACTTACTTCACATAACAAAACGTGCGGCGCCCATAAAGGTACGCACCACACGACCTACCCCCAAAGGGTCCCGTCACTGGTTGTCAAAACCAATCATCTTCGATCAGCTAGATTATTCTAGAAATATCAAGAACGCAGGCTGGACTGCCTTGATACTCGATCCAATAATTGACGGACTCCAGTTTTCAAATGTCCTTATGGACGGCGGCAGTGGACTAAACCTGATATATCAGGATACAATCCATCACATGGGGATAAACCCAGCAAGAATCCGCCGCAGCAAAACCTCCTTTCAAGGGGTAACACCTGGTCCGGACACCCATTGTATGGGTTTTCTCCGGCTCGAAGTTATATTCGGCTCTGCCGATAACTTCTGCCGCGAAAAGCTGACCTTCCATATCGTCCCGTTCTCAAGTCGCTATCAAGCACTACTGGGACGCGAAGCTTTCGCTCGCTTTAACGCAATACCGCATTATGCATCTCTCACGCTTAAGATGCCCGGTCCACGAGGCATCATCTCTTTGAAGGGGAAGCACTAAAGTGCGCCTCCCCAAGCGGAGGACTGTGCGGCCGCTTTGACAACCCCATAGTAAAATGGCCTCACCGGCCAAAAAAACTTCGAAATAGGTCATTAAAGACCACGAACGCGGATAGACGAGTTCGGTACAAAATCATCATTGATGCAGGCTTAGTGGCCATATACCCCCGCACTAGGGGCTCCATGCATATACAATAAGAGACAATAAAGCTCAATTTTATATATTTTACTTTACACTTTGTTTATTTTAAACTTTTGTTCGGCACGACCCGTTTTCAACTCAGTTCCTCTCTTTTACAGATGAACGTCGTGCGGCGCCCGTCCAGGATACGGCACAACGGAGACACAGGCGCAGACGTGCAGTAGGGACCCGTCCTAAAGGATTCTTTTTAGATTAAGACCCTGCGTAAACCTTTTTTACTGTCTCTTGTTGCTACACATCCCCTGGTTTTTTCTGATATAACCAAGGAGGAGGCTGGCATCTTGGCATGTGGCCATGTCAGAATTTTTGCACGTACCTGGACACCAGGGGCTTTTTTAATAAAGAGTGTTGTTTCGCCCGCACTCATAAAGACCGAACACCTTAGGGAGTGTTCGGCGTCGCGAGTTTTGGCATTATATGCATCAGCTCTGAATCATGTCTTTGGTCAAATGTTGGGTTGCCCGGCTCCTGAGTTCGGCTACCTTACCTTCCGCTCTATCGGCTAAGGTAGCACCAGGAGAACTACTGTGATTGTGCCCCGGTTCGGCCGGGTGAGCACCTCAGTAGAGAAAGCCGAAAACTGACTGTCATGATGCAGCGTGAGACTGGTCAGCCACTCGATGACCTATCGGAATCTATCGGATTCCTCCCCTTTAATGAAGGGCCGCTTCCCAGTCAGGCACATACGCGCCCCGAACTCGGGCGAGCGCAGTCGCCACCAAGGGGCTACCTAAATAGTCTCACTGTCAAGATCCTATGGCTAAGTGAAAGTGTTAAAGCATTATAGTCTGGTTGCCTAGCCCGCTGCGCTATCACCTCCTTTGTAGGACCAAGACGTTGGGTTAAGTGTGAAAATGCGTCTTCTGCGAGCACCCCCGCACTATGTGCGTGGGGGCTGAAGCCAACGACTGCCATCTTTCAGATTTTGTATATATATATATATCTTAAAACGGCCGCACAGGAGGTGTTCCCAATACTTGAAGGCACAAGTATAAAAAGGCCACTACAGTTTATCAAAATATTACTTTATAATTACATATGCTATCATAACATAGCATCTTTCGAGCACTACGTCTCTATTACACGAGCGCCTTCAAGGACTTCCTGAAAATAGTGCTCGGAGGATACTCGGCTTTTGTCCGAATCTCGGGACGCAACAACGGTGGTCTCCATCTCTGCCCAGTATGTCTTGACACGGGCAAGAGCCATCCTTGCGCCCTCTATGCATGCTGACCTCTTCATTGCATTAATACGCGGCACCGCGTCAAGGAATTGCTGCACCAAGCTGAAATAACTCTTCGGCTCCGATCTCCCCGGCCACAGATGACCCATGACGTACTTCATGGCGAGTCCGGACAACCTATTCAGTTCGGCCCATTGAGCCAAACGATCGTCCACTGCCAGTGGACGCTCTGGATTGTGAAACTGTGACCAGAAAAGCTTTTCCACTTCGCGATCTTTCTGATCCCGAAAGTGTTCGGTCGCATCAGCAGCACTCGCTGCCAAATCCAGATAGGTATCCTCCACACTCCACATCCGGTCCAATGGAGCAAACTTTGGATCGCAAAATTTCCTTCGCAGCATAAAGGGCTTTCCAGCCGCAATCTGTTCGGCCTGACGCAGCTCCTCCTTCGCAGCTCTCATCGCTGAGCGCGCGTCCTTGGCATTGGCAACGGCCTTCTCTAAGTCCGTCTGTTTCGCCTGGTCTTCTTTCTCAAGAAGTCTGCAATGGTCTGCAGCACCCTTTAACTTTTCGGCCATCTCGGCCATCTCGGCCATCTCTTCCTTGCTTCGGCAATGAGCAGCCTGTTCGGCTCTCAGCTCTTCAAGGGCTTTCTTGGCAGCCGCATCACTTTCTCTGGCTTGTTCTTTAGCTCGGGCAAGTTCTGCCCTAAGACTCTCCACGGCGGCCGCACCATCTGCGTCAAGCACACACATCGTAAGACACTGTCATAACACTCTTCTTACCTGATGCCGCCCGAGGAATTACATACCTTGAGCCTCATCAAGCCGCTTGTTGACAAGCGCGATGTCGGCATCTGCCACGTCCAGTTGCCGCTTTAGTTCGGCAAAATCATCAGTTCGGCTCGATTCCGGACACCCTGCCGCCTACATTCAAAGGAGACATCTTAGACCTGGGATTATGATCCTCCGCATGCCGTCATTTCTTGACGACACGCAGAGTCTCAGGGGCTACTACCTACACAGGGCGCATCTTATTCATGCGCAACTGACAAAAGTGTACATTATCTAATGTACCTCAAAACCCGTCAGTAAACTTTTGACGGCCTCATGCAATCCGCTCTCTGCGGATGAGATCCTTTCAATCACCGTGCCCATCAATGCACGGTGCTCCTCCGAGATAGAAGCTCGCCCCAGCAGAATCTTTAGCTCCTCCGGCCGAGCACCAGACGGTGTCGGACTTGTCCCATGACCTCTTTCGAAGGCCGGACACGGAGAACCTCGGGGGGGCACATAGCTATCTTCCGCCCCTGCCAGATTCGGAGAAACCCTCCGTGACGACACCTCAGGGTCGCCCGCCTCGCTAGGCGGCACGGCAGGGGGAGGCGTCCCGCTCTCCATCATCTCCGGAAGGAGATCCCCCGAAGACGAGCTCTGCTGAGAAGGGCTGAGGTCCAAGCTACAAGGTAAAAATTTGGTTAATCTTTTCAGATATAAATCAAGGATTTCCCTCATCCCTCAAAAGGAAAATCTTTCTCTGCTTACGGCTCGCTGGAGGGCTGATCCCCTTGAGGGCGTAGTCCGGCCGAGGAACTCCCCGGCGTCGGACCCTCTGATGAGGATTTTCCCCCCCGCTTCGAGGCCATGGTTTCCGGGTCGTCAGAGGCGGCTCTCTTCTTCCCCTCAGGAGAGGAATTGTCGGTTCCTCCCTTTAGAGCAGCCTCCTTCGAGGAGGCCATAGTTTCCTTGTCCTCCCCTTGCTTACCTCCAAAGGCATTATCTCCAGCATCCTGACCAGCACGGGATCCAGCCTGGTTTCGGGAAGGGGAGCCGGACACCTGATCAGCTTTGCCTTCGCTATCCACTCCTGTTTAAAAGGACGGCTCTTTTAGGGGCAAGTTTATGACAATTATATGGATAGGAGGTCCGGGCACAAGGTTGCTTACTTGAGTATCCGGGCGATTGCAGCTTAGGCCTGCGTCCTCGGTTAAATCCGGACACATCTCTTGTGATCCGAAGAATAGTTTATACATCTCCACGGGCGTTGCGCCCATGAAATTCTGGAGAGCTCGTGGTCCCTCTGGATTAAACTCCCACAGGCGAAGGGAGCGACGTTTGCCGGGCAATATTCGGCGAATCAGCATGACCTGCGTCACCTTGACCAGGCTGAGGTCTCCTTCCAAGAGATCCTTAATGCGGCCCTGTAACAAGGGCACGTCTTTGGGCAAACCCCAATCTAACCCTCTGTTGACCCATGACGCTAGCCGTGGTGGGGGACCCGAGCGAAAGGCAGGAGGCGCCACCCACTTGGTGCTCCGGGGAGCGGTGATATAAAACCACTCTCGTTGCCACAAGCCTAGCTCCTCTTGAAAAGAGCCCTCGGGCCATGAAGCATCAGCATTTTTGCTTATAACAGCGCCTCCGCACTCTGCGTGCCGTCCCTTGATCATCTTCGGCTCCACTTCGAAGGTCTTGAGCCATAATCCGAAGTGAGGGGTAACACGGAGGAACGCTTCACACACGACAATAAACGAGGAGATATGGAGGATGGACTCCGGAGCTAAGTCATGAAATTCCAGCCCGTAATAAAACAGCAGTCCCCTCACAAAGGGATCCATTGGGAAGCCCAACCCCCGAAGGAAGTGAGACATGAACACCACGCTCTCACTAGGCTGGGGACTGGGAAAGACCTGCCCTTGAGCAGGCAACCTATGCGAAATTTTGCCGGTCAGAAACTTAGCCTCCCTCAACTTTAGTACGTCCTCCTCCGTGACGGAAGAGGGCGTCCATCGGCCTTGAAGGTCAGAACCGGACATCGCCGAAGGTCCGAAGCGCCTGGAATCTGGAGCCTAGGGTGTTGGAACTCGAGGCGACGGGCGAACTCGCTTGAGATCGAAAAAAGGAGTAAGGCCTTGGTCTCTTTATAAGAGGTTGAATACTAAGAGCCCTCCCCGTAACCGTTCGGGACTTGTCTTTAATCGAGGAAACGTGCTAACGGGCACGGTTGGGTTACTCATGTCCGTATTGATGAGAATCCCGTAAAAGGGGTACACGATCTCTGCTTTGACAAGACGTGCCAAGGAAACCGCCTCACAAAACATGATGAGGTGGAAAAGTAAAAACGATTCGAGTAAAGGACTTGGCCGTAGTGTGATGACGCACCGCGGAATACGTCAGCAGATTTGATTTGTGTTAATATTATTCTCTCTATGGCAATATGTGGAAAACTTATTTTGCAGAGCCGGACACTACTCTTGGTGTTTACAATCTTCTATGAAGGACTTGGAGGAGGAACCCGCCTTGCAATGCCGAAGACAATCTGCGCGCCGGACTCGTCGTCATTGAAGCCTGGTTCAGGGGCTACTGAGGGAGTCCTGGATTAGGGGGTGTTCGGGTAGCCGGACTATACCTTCAGCCGGACTCCAGGACTATGAAGATACAAGATTGAAGACTTCGTCCCGTGTCCGGATGGGACTTTCCTTGGCGTAGAAGGCAAGCTTGGCGATGCGGATATTCAAGATCTCCTACAATTGTGACCGACTCTGTGTAACCCTAACCCTATCCGGTGTCTATATAAACCAGAGGGTTGTAGTCCGTAGGACATTAACTCCATATACAACAATCATACCATAGGCTAGCTTCTAGGGTTTAGCCTCCTTGATCTCGTGGTAGATCTACTCTTGTACTACCCATATCATCAATATTAATCAAGCAGGAATAGGGTATTACCTCCATCGAGAGGGCCCGAACCTGGGTAAAAACATCGTGTCCCTTGTTACCATCCGGCCTTGACGCACAGTTCGGGACCCCCTACCCGAGATCTGCCGGTTTTGACACCGACAGCATGGTTCGCAAGTACCAAGTGATTCATAATCAAGTGATTCCAAAAGTCCATCAGTATGGAGTTTCTTCATGCGCTTTACACCAATATGACCCAAACGACAGTGCCACAAATAAGTTGCACTATCATTATCAACTCTACATCTTTTGGCTTCAACATTATGAATATGTGTATTACTACTATCGAGATTCATCAAAAATAGACCACTCTTCAAGGGTGCATGACCATAAAAGATATTATTCATATAAATAGAACAACCATTATTCTCTGATTTAAATGAATAACCGTCTCGCATCAAACAATATCCAGATATAATGTTCATGCTCAACGCTGGCACCAAATAACAGTTATTTAGGTCTAATACTAATCCCGAAGGTAGATGTAGAGGCAGCGTGCTGACGGCGATCACATCAACTTTGGAACCATTTCCCACGCGCATCGTCACCTCGTCCTTAGCCAGTGTCCGCTTAATCTGTAGTCCCTGTTTCGAGCTGCAAATATTAGCAACAGAACCAGTATCAAATACCCAGGTGCTACTGCGAGCTCTGGTAAGGTACACATCAATAACATGTATATCACATATACCTTTGTTCACCTTGCCATCCTTCTTATCCGCCAAATACTTGGGGCAGTTCCGCTTCCAGTGACCAGTCTGCTTGCAGTAGAAGCACTCAGTCTCAGGCTTAGGTCCAGACTTGGGTTTCTTCTCTTAAGCAGCAACTTGCTTGCTGTTCTTCTTGAAGTTCCCCTTCTTCTTCCCTTTGCCCTTTTTCTTGAAACCGGTGGTCTTATTGACCATCAACACTTGATGCTCCTTCTTGATTTCTACGTCCGCAACCTTTAGCATTGCGAAGAGCTTAGGAATTGTCTTATCCATCCCTTGCATGTTATAGTTCATCACGAAGCTCTTGTAGCTTGGTGGCAGTGATTGAAGAATTCCGTCAATGACGCTATCATCCGGAAGATTAACTCCCAGTTGAATCAAGTGATTGTTATACCCACACATTTTGAGTATATGCTCACTGACAGAATTATTCTCCTCCATCTTGCAGCTGTAGAACTTATTGGAGACTTCATATCTCTCAATCCGGGCATTTGCTTGAAATATTAACTTCAACTCCTGGAACATCTCATATGCTCCATGACGTTCAAAACATCGTTGAAGTCCCGGTTCTAAGCCATAAAGCATGACACGCTGAACTATCGAGTAGTCATCAGCTTTGCTCTGCCAGACGTTCATAACATCTGGTGTTGCTCCTGCAGGAGGTTTGGCACCTAGCGGTGCTTCCAGGACGTAATTCTTCTATGCAACAATGAGGATAATCCTCAAGTTACGGACCCAGTCTGTGTAATTGCTACCATCAGCTTTCAACTTTGCTTTCTCAAGGAACGCATTAAAATTCAACGGAACAACATCACGGGCC
The DNA here is from genome assembly GCF_003073215.2 of Triticum urartu. Taxonomy (NCBI): domain Eukaryota; kingdom Viridiplantae; phylum Streptophyta; class Magnoliopsida; order Poales; family Poaceae; genus Triticum; species Triticum urartu. Next base: position 321,738,467 of record NC_053022.1, read on the forward strand.
ATCTATCTACAATCAACATAGACAAGCAAGATACTATCAGGTACTAAGTTCATGATAAATTTAAGTTCAATTAATCATATTACTTAAGAACTCCCACTTATATAGACATCCCTCTAATCCTCTAAGTGATCACGTGATCCAAATCAACTAAACCATAACCGATCATCACGTGAAATGGAGTAGTTTTCAATGGTGAACATCACTATGTTGATCATATCTACTATATAATTCACGCTCGACCTTTCGGTCTCAGTGTTCCGAGGCCATATCTGCATATGCTAGGCTCGTCAAGTTTAACCTGAGTATTCTGCGTGTGCAAAACTGGCTTGCACCCATTGTAGATGGACGTAGAGCTTATCACACCCGATCATCACGTGGTGTTTGGGCACGGCGAACTTTGGCAACGGTGCATACTCAGGGAGAACACTTTTATCTTGATAGTTAGTGAGAGATCATCTTATAATGCTACCGTCAATCAAAGCAAGATAAGATGCATAAAAGATAAACATCACATGCAATCAATATAAGTGATATGATATGGCCATCATCATCTCGTGCTTGTGATCTCCATCTCCGAAGCACCGTCATGATCACCATCGTCACCGGCGCGACACCTTGATCTCCATCGTAGCATCGTTGTCGACTCGCCAATCTTATGCTTCTACGACTATTGCTACCGCTTAGTGATAAAGTAAAGTATTACAGGGCGATTGCATTGCATACAATAAAGAGACAACCATATGGCTACTGCCAGTTGCCGATAACTCGGTTACAAAACATGATCATCTCATACAATAAAATTTAGCATCATGTCTTGACCATATCACATCACAACATGCCCTGCAAAAACAAGTTAGACGTCCTCTACTTTGTTGTTGCAAGTTTTACGTGGCTGCTACGGGCTTAGCAAGAACCGTTCTTACCTACGCATCAAAAACCACAACGATAGTTTGTCAAGTTGATGCTGTTTTAACCTTCGCAAGGACCGGACGTAGCCACACTCGGTTCAACTGAAGTTGGAGAAACTGACACCCGCCAGCCACCTATGTGCAAAGCACATCGGTAGAACCAGTCTCGCGTAAGCGTACGCGTAATGTCGGTCCAGGCCGCTTCATCCAACAATACCGCCAAACCAAAGTATGACATGCTGGTAAGCAGTATGACTTATATCGCCCACAACTCACTTGTGTTCTACTCGTGCATATGACATCTACGCATAAAACCTGGCTCGGATACCACTGTTGGGGAACGTAGTAATTTAAAAAAATTCCTACACACACAAAAGATCATGGTGATGCATAGCAACGAGAGGGGAGAGTGTTGTCCATGTACCCTCATAGACCGAAAGCGGAAGCGTTAGCACAACACAGTTGATGTAGTCGTACATCTTCATGATCTGACCGATCAAGTACCGAACGTATGACACCTCCGAGTTCAGCACACGTTCAGCCTGATGACGTCCCACGAACTCCGATCCAGCCGAGTGTTGAGGAAGAGTTTCGTCAGCACGATGGCGTGGTGACGATGATGATGTTCTACCGACGCAGGGCTTTGCCTAAGCACCGCTACAGTATTATCGAGGTGGACTATGGTGGAGGGGGGCACCGCACACAGCTAAAAGATCAAACGATCAATTATTGTGTCTCTAGGGTGCCCCCTGCCCCCGTATATAAAGGAGCAAGGGGGGAGGTGTGGCCGGCCAAGAGGGGCACGCCAGGAGGAGTCCTACTCCCACCGGGAGTAGGACTCCCTGCCTTTTCCTTGTTGGATTAGGAGTGGAGGGGGAAAGAGGAGGGAGAGAGGAAGGAAAGGGGGGGGCACCGCCCCCCTCTCCTTATCCTATTCGGACTAGGGGGGAGGGGCACGCGGCCCTGCCCTGGACGCCTCTCATCTTCTCCACAAAGGCCCACTATGGCCCATTAAGCCCCCGGGGGGTTTCGGTAACCCCTCGGTACTCCGGTAAAATCCCGATTTCACCCAGAACACTTCCGATATCCAAATATAGGCTTCCAATATATCAATCTTCATGTCTCAACCATTTCGAGACTCTTTGTCATGTTCGTGATCACATCTGGGACTCCGAACAACCTTCGGTACATCAAAAACCATAAACTCATAATATAACCGTCATCGAAACTTTAAGCGTGCGGACCCTACGGGTTCGAGAACTATGTAGACATGACCGAGACACGTCTTCGGTCAATAGCCAATAGCGGAACCTGGATGCTCATATTGGCTCCCACATATTCTACGAAGATCTTTATTGGTCAGACCGCGTAACAACATACGTTGTTCCCTTTGTCATCGGTATGTTACTTGCCCGAGATTCGATCGTCGGTATCTCAATACCTAGTTCAATCTCATTACCGGCAAGTCTCTTTACTCGTTCTGTAATACATTATCCCGCAACTAACTCATTAGTTGCAATGCTTGCAAGGCTTAAGTGATGTGCATTACCGAGAGGGCCGAGAGATACCTCTCCGACAATCGGAGTGACAAATCCTAATCTCAAAATACGCCAACCCAACAAGTACCTTCGGAGACACCTGTAGAGCACCTTTATAATCACCTAGTTACGTTGTGATGTTTGGTAGCACACAAAGCGTTCCTCCGGTAAACGGGAGTTGCATAATCTCATAGTCATAGGAACATGTATAAGTCATGAAGAAAGCAATAGCAACATACTAAACGATCGAGTGCTAAGCTAACAGAATGGGTCAAGGCAATCACATCATTCTCCTAATGATGTGATCCCGTTAATCAAATGACAACTCATGTCAATGGCTAGGAAACATAACCATCTTTGATCAACGAGCTAGTCAAGTAGAGGCATACTAGTGACACTCTGTTTGTCTATGTATTCACACAAGTATTATATTTCCGGTTAATACAATTCTAGCATGAATAATAAACATTTATCATGATATAAGTAAATAAATAATAACTTTATTATTGCCTCTAGGGCATATTTCCTTCAGTTAGTGCATTGCAACTAGAGCCATCATGCACGAACACACCAGCACGATGGAGATCTCGGATGTCCAAACCACCAAGGGATATTGGGCTACGAACCAAGCATCGATGCCTGCCAGTGAAGGAAATATGCCCTAGAGGCAATAATAAAGATATTATTTATTTCCTTATGTCATGATAAATGTTTATTATTCATGCTAGAATTGTATTAACCGGAAACATAATACATGTGTGAATACATAGACAAATAGAGTGTCACTAGTATGCCTCTACTTGACTAGCTCGTTAATCAAAGATGGTTATGTTTCCTAACCATGAAGAAAAGAGTTGTTATTTGATTAACGAGGTCACATCATTAGTTGAATGATCTGATTGACATGACCCATTCCATTAGCTTAGCACCCGATCGTTTAGTATGTTGCTATTGCTTTCTTCATGACTTATACATGTTCCTATAACTATGAGATTTTGCAACTCCCGTTTACCGGAGGAACACTTTGGGTACTACCAAACGTCACAACGTAACTGGGTGATTATAAAGGAGTACTACAGGTGTCTCCAATGGTACATGTTGGGTTGGCGTATTTCGAGATTAGGTTTTGTCACTTCGATTGTCGGAGAGGTATCTCTGGGCCCTCTCGGTAATACACATCACATAAGCCTTGCAAGCATTACAACTAATATGTTAGTTGTGAAATGATGTATTACAGAACGAGTAAAGAGACTTGCCGGTAACGAGATTGAACTAGGTATTGGATACCGACGATCGAATCTCGGGCAAGTAACATACCGATGACAAAGGGAACAACGTATGTTGTTATGCGGTCTGACCGATAAAGATCTTCGTAGAATATGTAGGAGCCAATATGGGCATCCAGGTCCCGCTATTGGTTATTGACCGGAGACGTGTCTCGGTCATGTCTGCATTGTTCTCGAACCGTAGGGTCCGCACGCTTAACGTTACGATGACAGTTATTATGAGTTTATGCATTTTGATGTACCGAAGGTTGTTCGGAGTCCCGGATGTGATCACGGACATTACGAGGAGTCTCGGAATGGTCGAGACATAAAGATTGATATATTGGAAGCCTATGTTTGGACATCGGAAGTGTTCCGGGTGAAATCAGGATTTTATCGGATTACCGGGAGGTTACCGGAACCCCCGGGAGTCATATGGGCCTTAGTGGGCCTTAGTGGAAAGGTGAAAGGGCTGCCCATAAGGGCTGCGCGCCTCCCCCCTCCACTAGTCCTATTAGGACTAGGAGAGGTGGCCGGCCACCCCTCTCCCTCTTTCCCCCTTGGGAGTCCTAGTTGGAATAGGATTGGGGGGGGAGTCCTACTCCCGGTAGGAGTAGGACTCCTCCTGCGCCTCCATAGGGCTGGCCGCACCCCTCCCCCTTGGCTCCTTTATATACGGAGGCAGGGGGCACCTCTAGACACACAAGTTGATCATTGAGATCGTTCCTTAGCCGTGTGTAGTGCCCCCTGCCACCATATTCCACCTCGATCATATCGTTGTAGTGCTTAGGCGAAGCCCTGCGTCGGTAGAACATCAAGATCGTCACCACACCGTCGTGCTGACGGAACTCTTCCCCGACGCTTTGCTGGATCGGAGCCCGGGGATCGTCATCGAGCTGTACGTGTGCTAAGAACTCGGAGGTGCCGGAGTAACGGTGCTTGGATCGGTCGGATCGGGAAGAAGACGCACGACTACTTCCTCTACGTTGTGTCAACGCTTCCGTTGCGATCTACAAGGGTACGTAGATCATACTCTCCCCTCGTTGCTATGCATCACCATGATCTTGCGTGTGCGTAGGAAATTTTTTGAAATTACTACGTTCCCCAACAATGGCATCCGAGCCTAGGTTTTATGGTTTGATGTTATTTGCACGAGTAGAACACAAGTGAGTTGTGGACGATACAAGTCATACTGCCTACCAGCATGTCATACTTTGGTTCGGCGGTATTGTTGGACGAGACGACCCGGACCAACCTTACGCGTACGCTTACGCGAGACCAGTTCCCTCGACGTGCTTTGCACATAGATGGCTTGCGGGCGACTGTCTCTCCAACTTTAGTTGAACCGAGTGTGGCTACGCCCGGTCCTTGCGAAGGTTAAAACGGAGTCTATTTGACAAACTATCGTTGTGGTTTTGATGCGTAGGTGAGATTGGTTCTTGCTTAAGCCCGTAGCAGCCACGTAAAACATGCAACAACAAAGTAGAGGACGTCTAACTTGTTTTTGCAGGGCATGTTGTGATGTGATATGGTCAAGGCATGATGCTGAATTTTATTGTATGAGACGATCATGTTTTGTAACCGAGTTATCGGCAACTGGCAGGAGCCATATGGTTGTCGCAGCCATATGGTTGTCGCTTTATTGTATGCAATGCAATCGCGCTGTAATGCTTTACTTTATCACTAAGCGGTAGCGATAGTCGTGGAAGCATAAGATTAGCGAGACGACAACGATGCTACGATGGAGATCAAGGTGTCGCGCCGGTGACGATGGTGATCATGACGGGCTTCGGAGATGGAGATCACAAGCACAAGATGATGATGGCCATATCATATCACTTATATTGATTGCATGTGATGTTTATCTTTTATGCATCTTATCTTGCTTTGATTGACGGTAGCATTATAAGATGATCTCTCACTAAATTTCAAGAAGTGTTCTCCCTGAGTATGCACCGTTGCCAAAGTTCGTCGTGCCCAGACACCACGTGATGATCGGGTGTGATAAGCTTACGTCCATCTACAACGGGTGCAAGCCAGTTTTGCACATGCAGAATACTCAGGGTTAAACTTGACGAGCCTAGCATATAACAGATATGGCCTCGGAACACGGAGACCGAAAGGTCGAGCGTGAATCATATAGTAGATATGATCAACATAGTGATGTTCACCAATGAAACTACTCCATCTCACGTGATGATCGGACATGGTTTAGTTGATTTGGATCACGTGATCACTTAGAGGATTAGAGGGATGTCTATCTAAGTGGGAGTTCTTAAGTAATATGATTAATTGAACTTAAATTTATCATGAACTTAGTACCTGATAGTATCTTGCTTGTTTATGTTTGATTGTAGATAGATGGCCCGTGCTGTTGTTCCGTTGAATTTTAATGCGTTCCTTGAGAAAGCAAAGTTGAAAGATGATGGTAGCAATTACACGGACTGGGTCCGTAACTTGAGGATTATCCTCATTGCTGCACAGAAGAATTACGTCCTGGAAGCACCGCTGGGTGCCAGGCCTGCTGCTGGAGCAACACCAGATGTTATGAACGTCTGGCAGAGCAAAGCTGATGACTACTCGATAGTTCAGTGTGCCATGCTTTACGGCTTAGAATCGGGACTTCAACGACGTTTTGAACGTCATGGAGCATATGAGATGTTCCAGGAGTTGAAGTTAATATTTCAAGCAAATGCCCGATTGAGAGATATGAAGTCTCCAATAAGTTCTATAGCTGCAAGATGGAGGAGAACAGTTCTGTCAGTGAGCATATACTCAAAATGTCTGGGTATAATAATCACTTGATTCAATTGGGAGTTAATCTTCCAGATGATTGCGTCATTGACAGAATTCTCCAATCACTGCCACCAAGCTACAAGAGCTTTGTGATGAACTATAATATGCAAGGGATGAACAAGACAATTCCCGAGCTCTTCGCGATGCTGAAAGCTGCGGAGGTAGAAATCAAGAAAGCGCATCAAGTGTTGATGGTCAACAAGACCACTGGTTTCAAGAAAAAGGGCAAAGAAAGAAGAAGGGGAACTTCAAGAAGCAAGCAAGTTGCTGCTCAGGAGAAGAAACCCAAGTCTGGACCTAAGCCTGAAACTGAGTGCTTCTACTGCAAGCAGACTGGTCACTGGAAGCGGAACTGCCCCAAGTATTTGGCGGATAAGAAGGATGGCAAGGTGAACAAAGGTATATGTGATATACATGTTATTGATGTGTACCTTACTAGAGCTTGCAGTAGCACCTGGGTATTTGATACTGGTTCTGTTGCTAATATTTGCAACTCGAAACAGGGACTACGGATTAAGCGGGCACTGGCAAAGGACGAGGTGACGATGCGCGTGGGAAACGTGTTCCAAAGTCGATGTGATCGCGGTCGGCACGCTACCTCTACATCTACCTTCGGGATTAATATTAGACCTAAATAATTGTTATTTGGTGCCAGCGTTGAGCATGAACATTATATCTGGATCTTGTTTAATGCGAGACGGTTATTCATTTAAATCAGAGAATAATGGTTGTTCTATTTATATGAGTAATATCTTTTATGGTCATGCACCCTTGAAGAGTGGTCTATTTTTGAATCTCGATAGTAGTGATACACATATTCATAATGTTGAAGCCAAAAGATGCAGAGTTGATAATGATAGTGCAACTTATTTGTGGCACTGTCCGTTTAGGTCATATTGGTGTAAAGCGCATGAAGAAACTCCATACTGATGGACTTTTGGAACACTTGATTATGAATCACTTGGTACTTGCGAACCATGCCTCATGGGCAAGATGACTAAAACACCGTTCTCCGGTACATGGAGAGAGCAACAGATTTGTTGGAAATCATACATACAGATGTATGTGGTCCGATGAATATGAGGCTCGTGGCGGATATCGTTATTTTCTCACCTTCACAGATGATTTAAGCAGATATGGGTATATCTACTTAATGAAACATAAGTCTGAAACATTTGAAAAGTTCAAAGAATTTCAGAGTAAAGTTGAAAATCATCGTAACAAGAAAATAAAGTTTCTACGATCTGATCGTGGAGGAGAATATTTGAGTTACGAGTTTGGTGTACATTTGAAACAACTGTGGAATAGTTTCGCAACTCACGCCACCCGGAACACCACAGCGTAATGGTGTGTCCGAACGTCGTAATCGTACTTTACTAGATATGGTGCGATCTATGATGTCTCTTACTGATTTACCGCTATCGTTTTGGGTTATGCTTTAGAGACGGCCGCATTCACGTTAAATAGGGCACCATCAAAATCCGTTGAGACGACGCCTTATGAACTATGGGTTTGGCAAGAAACCAAAGTTGTCGTTTCTTAAAGTTTGGGGCTGCGATGCTTATGTGAAAAAGCTTCAACCTGATAAGCTCGAACCCAAATCGGAGAAATGTGTCTTCATAGGATACCCAAAGGAGACTTGGGTACACCTTCTATCACAGATCCGAAGGCAAGACATTCGTTGCTAAGAATGGATCCTTTCTAGAGAAGGAGTTTCTCTCGAAAGAAGTGAGTGGGAGGAAAGTAGAACTTGACGAGGTAACTGTACCTGCTCCCTTATGGAAAGTAGTACATCACAGAAAACTGTTTCAGTGACACCTACACCAGTTAGTGAGGAAGCTAATGATAATGATCATGAAACTTCAGATCAAGATACTACTGAACCTCGTAGATCAACCAGAGTAAGATCCGCACCAGAGTGGTACGGTAATCCTGTTCTGGAAGTCATGCTACTAGATCATGATGAACCTACGAACTATGAAGAAGCGATGGTGAGCCCAGATTCCGCAAAATGGCTTGAAGCCATGAAATCTGAGATGGGATCCATGTATGAGAACAAAGTATGGACTTTGGTTGACTTGCCCGATGATCGGCAAGCAATTGAGAATAAATGGATCTTCAAGAAGAAGACTGACGCTGACGGTAATATTACTGTCTACAAAGCTCGACTTGTCGCAAAAGGTTTTCGACAAGTTCAAGGGGTTGACTACGATGAGACCTTCTCACCCGTAGCGATGCTTAAGTCTGTCCGAATCATGTTAGCAATTGCCGCATTTTATGATTATGAAATTTGGCAAATGGATGTCAAAACTGCATTCCTGAATGGATTCTGGAAGAAGAGTTGTATATGATGCAACCGGAAGGTTTTGTCGATCCAAAGGGAGCTAACAAAGTGTGCAAGCTCCAGCGATCCATTTATGGACTGGTGCAAGCCTCTCGGAGTTGGAATAAACGCTTTGATAGTGTGATCAAAGCATTTGGTTTTATACAGACTTTTGGAGAAGCCTGTATTTACAAGAAAGTGAGTGGGAGCTCTGTAGCATTTCTGATATTATATGTGGATGACATATTACTGATTGGAAATGATATAGAATCTCTCGATAGCATAAAGGGATACTTGAATAAAAGTTTTTCAATGAAAGACCTCGGTGAAGCTTTACATATTATAGGCATAAAGATCTATAGAGATAGATCAAGACGCTTAATTGGACTTTCACAAAGCACATACCTTGACAAAGTTTTGAAGAAGTTCAAAATGGATCAAGCAAATGGATCAAGCAAAGAAAGGGTTCTTGCCTGTGTTACAAGGTGTGAAGTTGAGTCAGACTCAATGCCCGACCACTGCAGAAGATAGAGAGAAAATGAAAGATGTTCCCTATGCTTCAGCCATAGGCTCTATCATGTATGCAATGCTGTGTACCAGACCTGATGTGTGCCTTGCTATAAGTTTAGCAGGGAGGTACCAAAGTAATCCAGGAGTGGATCACTGGAAAGCGGTCAAGAACATCCTGAAGTACCTGAAAAGGACTAAGGATATGTTTCTCGTATATGGAGGTGACAAAGAGCTCATTGTAAACAGTTACGTTGATGCAAGCTTTAACACTGATCCGGACGATTCTAAATCGCAAACCGAATATGTGTTTACATTAAACGGTGGAGCTGTCAGTTGGTGCAGTTCTAAACAAAGCGTAGTGGCGGGATCTACATGTGAAGCGGAGTACATAGCTACTTCGGAAGCAGCAAACGAAGGAGTTCATATCCGATCTAGGTGTCATACCTAGTCCATCGGGTCCAATGAAAATCTTTTGTGACAATACTGGTGCAATTGCCTTGGCAAAAGAATCCAGATTTCACAAGAGAACCAAACACATCAAGAGATGCTTCAATTCCATCCGAGATCTAGTCCAGGTGGGAGACATAGAGATTTGCAAGATACATACGGAGCTGAATGTAGCAGACCCGTTGACTAAGCCTCTTCCACGAGCAAAACATGATCAGCACCAAAGCTCCATGGGTGTTAGAATCATTACTGTGTAATCTAGATTATTGACTCTAGTGCAAGTGGGAGACTGAAGGAAATATGCCCTAGAGGCAATAATAAAGTTATTATTTATTTCCTTATATCATGATAAAAGTTTATTATTCATGCTAGAATTGTATTAACTGGAAACATAATACATGTGTGAATACATAGACAAACAGAGTGTCACTAGTATGCCTCTACTTGACTAGATCGTTAATCAAAGATGGTTATGTTTCCTAACCATGGACAAAGAGTTGTCATTTGATTAAAGGGGATCACATCATTAGTTGAATGATCTGATTGACATGACCCATTCCATTAGCTTAGCACCCGATCGTTTAGTATGTTGCTATTGCTTTCTTCATGACTTATACATGTTCCTATGACTATGAGATTATGTAACTCCCGTGTGCCGGAGGAACACTTTGTGTGCTACCAAACGTCACAACGTAACTGGGTGATTATAAAGGTGCTCTACAGGTGTCTCCAAAGGTACATGTTGGGTTGACGTATTTCGAGATTAGGATTTGTCACTCCGATCGTCGGAGAGGTATCTCTGGGCCCTCTCGGTAATGCACATCACTTAAGCCTTGCAAGCAATGCAACTAATGAGTTAGTTGCGAGATGATGTATTACGGAACGAGTAAAGAGACTTGCCGGTAATGAGATTGAACTAGGTATTGGATACCGACGATTGAATCTCGGGCAAGTTACATACCGATGACAAAGGGAACAACGTATGTTGTTATGCGGTCTGACCGATAAAGATCTTCGTAGAATATGTAGGAGCCAATATGGGCATCCAGGTCCCGCTATTGGTTATTGACCAGAGACATGTCTCGGTCATGTCTACATTGTTCTCGAACCCGTAGGGTCCGCACGCTTAAGGTTTCGATGACAGTTATATTATGAGTTTATACATTTTGATGTACCGAAGGTTGTTCGGAGTCCCGGATGTGATCACGGACATGACGAGGAGTCTCTAAATGGTCGAGACATAAAGATTGATATATTGGAAGCCTATGTTTGGATATTGGAAGTGTTCCGGATGAAATCGGGATTTTACCGGAGTACCGGGAGGTTACCGGAACCCCCCGGGAGCTATATGGGCCTTAGTGGGCCTTAGTGGAAAAAGAGAAGAGGCAGCCTGAGATGGGCCGCGCGCCCCTCCCCTCCCTTGGTCCGAATAGGACAAGGAGAGGGGGCCGGCCCCCCTTTCTCTTTTCCCCCCTCCGCGAATCCTATTCCAACTAGGATTGGGGGGGGGGGGAATCCTACTCCCGGAGGGAGTAGGACTCCTCCTGGCGCGCCACCTCTAGGCCGGCCGCACCCCCCCCCTTGAGCCTTTATATACTGAGGCAGGGGAACCCCAGAGACACACAAGTTGATCCACGTGATCATAATCTTAGCCGTGTGCGGCGCCCCCTGCCACCATAGTCCTCGATAATATTGTAGCGGTGCTTAGGCGAAGCCCTGTGACAGTAGTACATCAAGATCGTCACCACGCCATCGTGCTGACGGAACTCTTCCCCGACACTTTGCTGGATTGGAGTCCGGGGATCGTCATCGAGCTGAACGTGTGCTAAAACTCGGAGGTGCCGTAGTTTCGGTGCTTGATCGGTCGGGCTATGGAGACGTACGACTACATCAACCAAACGCTTCTGTTGTCGATCTACAAGGGTACGTAGATCACACTCTCCCCTCTCGTTGCTATGCATCACCATGATATTGCATGTGCGTAGGAATTTTTTTGAAATTACTATGTTCCCCAACAGTATGGCCGAAGTTGAGCAATGTTCCACGGCCGGCGGGTCTCCTTTTCCGACTTACGTGAGTCTTTGTGCTCTCGAACGTCAATGAGGTAATATGACCCGTTGTTTAAGTTCTTGCTGACCACAAAGGGTCCTTCCCAAGGTGGGGATAACTTGTGTGCATCTGACAGATCCTGGATGAGCCGGAGCACCAGGTCACCTTCTTGAAAAGTCCTGGACTTAACCCGGCGGCTGTGATAACGGCGCAGGTCCTGTTGATAAATTGCTGATCGAGCCGCTGCTAAGTCTCTTTCTTCATCTAATAAGTCAAGTGCATCCTATCTGGCTTGTTCATTATTAGCTTCAACATAAGCCATCACACGGGGCAAGTCATGACGGATGTCACTAGGCAACACTGCTTCTGCTCCATACACCATGAAGAAAGGTGTGTAACCTGTAGACCTTTTAGGTGTGGTGTTGATACTCCATAGCACCGAGGGTAATTCCTCTACCCAACAACCCGGCGTTCGCTGCAAGGGAACCATAAGCCGGGGTTTGAGACCTTTTAAGATTTCCTGATTTGCTCTCTCAGCTTGACCATTAGATTGAGGATGAGCTACAGAAGAAACATCAAGCCAAATATGCTCTCGTTGACAAAACTCCTCCATAGCCCCTTGGGATAGATTAGTGCCATTGTCAGTGATAGTGCTATGTGGAAAACCAAAACGAAAGATCACCTTTTTCATGAACTGAACTGTCGTGGCCGCATCACACTTACTCACCAGCTCTGCCTCAACCCACTTTGTGAATTTATCAACTGCCACTAAAAGATGTGTGTTTTTATCCTTAGACCTTTTGAAAGGTCCAACCATGTCGAGCCCCCAGACCGCAAACGGCCAAGTGATTGGAATCATCCGTAGCTCTTGAGCCGGCACATGTGCTCGTCGTGCGAATTTCTGACATCCATCACATCTACTGACCAGATCCTCTGCATCAGCGTGAGCCGTCAACCAGTAAAAACCGTGACGAAAAGCCTTGGCCACCAGAGATTTTGACCCGGCATGATGACCACAATCGCATTCATGGATCTCACGAAGTATTTCTTGGCCTTCTACAGGGGAAACGCACCGCTGAAACTCTCCAGAAACGCTGCGATGGTATAGTTCTCCATCAGAAATCATCATTGACTTAGACCACCGGGTTATCTGTCGAGCCAGGATCTCATCCGTTGGCAACTCTCCCCAGGTCATGTAAGCCAAGAATGGCACTGTCCAATCTGGGATGACATGAAGAGCTGCCACCAACTGTGCCTCTGGGTCAGGAACGGCTAGATCTTCTTCTGTGGGTAACTTAACAGAAGGGTTATGCAAAACATCCAAAAAGGTGTTAGGTGGCACCGGCTTATGCTGAGATCCCAACCGGCTTAGAGCATTAGCCTCTTCGTTCTTCCTACGGTCAATGTGTTCCACCTGATATCCTTTAAAATGTCCTGCAACAGCATCAACTTCACGGCGATAAGCCTCCATGAGAGGGTCTTTGGAATCCCACTTGCCTGATACTTGTTGAGCCACTAAATCTGAGTCGCCAAGACACCGGACCCGGCTCAGGCTCATCTCTTTGGCCACTCGAAGACCATGGAGCAAAGCTTCATATTCCCCTGCGTTGTTAGTGCAAGGAAACATCAGCCGCAACACATAACAAAATTTGTCACCTCGAGGGGAGGTTAAAACAACTCCAGCCCCTGAGCCTTCCAACTGTTTGGACCCATCAAAATGAATAGTCCAATATGTGTTGTCTGGTTTCTCCTCCGGCATTTGCATCTCTGTCTAGTCATTAATAAAGTCAACCAGCGCCTGAGATTTGATCGCAGGACGTGGCACATACTTCAACCCATGAGATCCAAGTTCAATGCTCACTTGGCAACTCGTTGAAAGTGCGTTATATCGACTAGAGGGGGGTGAATAGGCGATTTTTATGAAAGTCTTCAAAACATGAAAGTTTCGAAGACAAACGATAGAAATAAACCTATTACCATGCAGCGGAAGGTAGACTACACTAGGCAAACCATAGTCAAGTATTCAATGAAGTGAAAGCACAATGACTAATAGCAGCTAGGCAGTAAGGATTAGGTAGGAAGATATTGTGAAGCCAATCAGAACAGGTAGTCACTCAGTGAAGACAAAAGATAATGCAATCATACAATGACTTCACAAGGACCAACAGTAAGTAAAGGGAAGGGAAGGATGAAACCAGTGACTCGTTGAAGACAATGATTTGGTAGACCAGTTCCAACTGCTGTGACAGTTGTACGTCCGGTTAAGGCGGCTAGGTATTTAAACCCGAGGACACACAGTCCCGGACACCCAGTCCTGAACACGCAGCTCAGGACACCCAGTCCTCACTGTATTCCCCTTGAGCTAAGGTCACACAGACCTCGCCCAATCACTCTGGTAAGTCTTCAAGGTAGACTTCCAAACCTTCACAGACTTCGTTCATCGGCGATCCATAATGACTCTTGGATGCTCAGAACGCGACGCCTAACCGGCTGGAGGATTCACAGTCCTCAAGTGTAATAAGTCTTCAGATCACACAGACGGGAAGACTTAAGTGATGCCTAACACTCTTTGGCTCTGGGTGGTTAGGGCTTTATCCTCGCAAGGAATTCTCTCTCAAAGGCTTCGAGGTGGGTTGCTCTCAAACGACAAAAGCTGTACTTTAACTCTGAGCAGCCAACCGTTTATGGTTGTAGGGGGTGGGCTATTTATAGCCACTGGGCAACCCGACCTGATTTGTCCGAAATGACCCTGGGTCACTAAGGAACTGACACGTGTTCCAACGGTCAGATTTCAAACACACACGGCAACTTTACTTGGGCTACAAGCAAAGTTGACTTGTCCAACTCTGGACAAGATTCGCTCTCATAGTCTTCACTCGAAGACATAGGATTTTGGTTAAGCATCACTTCAGTCATTCTGACTGGTTCTCTTGGACCCCACTTAACAGTACGGTGGTTCCTATGACTCAACAAAGAAGAAAAAGAACTACGAAAGATCTAAGTCTTCGCGCTCCATAGTCTTCATGCGATGTCTTCTCTTGTCATAGTCTTCAATGTGAATGTCTTCACATACCACCTTTGACTTCAATGTCTTCATACATTTTTAGGGGTCATCTCTAGTAGAAAAACTGAATCAATGAGGGACTTCTACCTGTGTTATCCTGCAATTCTCACAAACACATTAGTCCCTCAACTAGGTTTGTCGGCAATACTCCAAAACTAACTAGGGGTGGCACTAGATGCACTTACAATCTCCCCCTTTTTGGTGATTGATGACAAACTAGTTGAAGTTTTCAACGGGGAATATAATATGTGAAATTGTAAAGGATAAGGAATTGTCTTCATAAGTTGCAAGGGCTCCCCCTGAAGATGTGCATATAAGTAATTTGCTTTTGGAATGCAAATGCACATGGCAGGTTGTACTTGTGGAGATCCTCTTCAACTTATGATGACAATTCATCATGCATGAAAAGTATGTGAAGATAATGACATGCATAATGAAAAATGGACGTCTGCAAAATGATCTAAGTGCGGAATTTATCGTCGCACATGTGGAATTTATCCTCGCATCACAGAATAGCAAATAAGTAGCAGACGACCATCAAGTTTAAGTGTTACAACTCAAAGGACCAAAAGTATCAAAACGAGAGTTGTAAACACTAGGCAAAACATAAAGTAACCGCCCATATGGACCCGCTTGAAGACTATCAAACTCATATGCTTCTCCCTCTTTTATCAGTAAGGACCAAAAAGGTTTGAAGACATAGAGCATCTACTCGTTCCCATGAGGAGTAGGTGAAGCAGCAAGGTCGTCGGTGTTGTTTGGCGGTGTAGACGAACTCGGGGCAGTGTTGATGCGTGCAGAAGTAGGGAGCGGTGAAGTGGCATCGTCTTCGTCCTCGATCACTCTGGCATTCACAGTTGCCGCGGAGGAAGAGAACTCAGAATCTTCAAGAGACGGAGTTCGTCGCAGCACAGTCCTTCTTGGAGGTGTGGAGTCAAACCTGAAATGTTCAGAGAAGCCATCCTCTTGAGGATCATCTTCAGAACACATAAGCGTCAGCCCTTTCCATGTACGCCGACAGGTTTCATGGGCAACAAAGGCATTCTTGGTGGCAAGATTGCGAATGCGGTTGACATCCACCAAGAGGCTTTGCATTTGGCGCTTCAGCCAGTCATGATGCCTATCCTGTTTCTGATGAAGGGCAACCAGAAGCTCTCGGTCATTGAGAACACGAGATCGCTTCTTGGCCGTTGGGCAATAGTGCTTTCAGTGGCTTTAGTGAGGGCACGATGAGGTGCACGTGTAGTACCAGCCAGAGGATAAATAAGACTATACTACATGCATATTTGGCTGGTGTAAAGCTCTATGGTTACAGTTTTGCGTAAAGCCAATTTTTCCCTACTGCAAAGGAATAAATTTTATTTAACTATCAAGGTGGTTGTTAAACATTGAGAATGGTTGACAGCATTCTCAATCCCAATTAAGAAACATCAATAAACCCAACAATATTAATTTAAAGTAACATGATGAGATTCACATGATAATCCAAGTACTAGATACTCAAGATGTCCATAACCGGGGACACGGCTAACCATGATTAGTTTATACACTCTGCAGAGGTTTTTCCCCACAAGACTCGATCTCCTCCGTTGGGATTCTAGCACTACATGGTGTTTGAGAAACGGATGACCGGGACATAGTCTTTCAGAAGCGCTGGCACCTTACGATCGGGTAGACCATTACACCTACTTTCCCCTACATCTGCTAGTCTACCACTGTAAGAGTTCGCACGACTTACTCAACTATGCTAGAGCCCATAGTAGCTTGTGGCTGCACATGGAAGTTTCTAGCATGGATAATCTCATGATCCCTTTGAGCCTGGTTGGCGGTCCAAAAGAAAAACAAGCAATCACTGGAATACCCAGGTGCCTCAATCCACCCAGATGTGTATTTAAGTTGCCACCTTAGATAAACCATTAATTAAACAAACTCACATTTGTCATGGATTTCACTCACCCAATCCACATCTACTAGCATAGCATGGCATAATAAGCGAACATAGAAGTAACTCCCAAAGGTTTGATAGATAACAAGTGGTAGGTACTACCTCAAATACTTCCCAAACCCACAATTTAATTAGATCCTAATCATGAAATGTGTGAGGGTTGATCTAATGCAATAAAAACTGGGTAGTAGGAGGTATGATCAAAGTGTTACTTGCCTTGTTGATGATCCACAAAACCTAGCGATTTGAAGTAGCAAGCGGCGCACTCTGGGTACTCTATCGCAAACAAACAAGCATACAATAAGTACTCAACTAATGCACATGTAAAACTCAAATAAGAGATCTAACCAGAAAGTTCAACTTAAGAACTCCGGTTGGCAAAAAGAACCAAATCGAACGAAGCAACGAAAGACAAACGGCAAAAGAAACAGGCTTCGTTTACTATTCTGGATCTAGGGCAATTTTTACAGAGGCAAAAACTTGTTTGAGTTGGTTAAACGGAAAGAAGGTTTCGAGACGAAACTCCAGGCGCTTGAATCGCCTGATTCCAATAAACGAGCGACAAATTATACTAGAATGAAAATCGGATCAGAAATCGCGATCAGAAAAATTGCGGATTTAATCCGAGAAAAAGAAAAACGACGAACAGATTAATGAACGAACGTTCGTTATTTGGATCTAAATGATGAACGCGTTCGTTAAAACGAACGAACAAGCGAACACTCGCTAATTGACTAAACAAAAAAACTGATCTATCTAAAAAAATTGAATCTAAAAAAATCGAAAAAAACCGGTGAAAACCTAACGGTTTTCTAAAAAAACTGGCGGGCGGCTCGACCTCGTCGGCGGCGAACTCCGGCGGCGGCGGCTCCTGGCGCTAGGGTTTCGGGCGGGGTGCGGTGGTGGGCTGGGGGCGGCCCGGGGCGGCGGTACTTAAAGGCCTCGGCCAGGCGGAGTCCTGGCCGGTTACGGCCCGAAGTCGGTTCGGCGTTTTTTTACGCTCAGAAAAAAAACAAAAGGAATACTAAACGGACTCCAAAAATCTCAAAATAAATTTCCTCGGCTTCTAAAATCAAGCCGCATAGGATGAACATTTATTTGAGGCCTAAATGCAATTTTGAAAAACGCGAATTTTTCCTAAATTCAAATAAAATAGCAAATAAAACCAAAATAAAATCTTATTTGATTTTTTTATTAAATCCTCAATATTTCTTTATTTTGGGAAAGTCATTTTATTCCCTCTCTCATATTTTTGTAATAGAAATAATTGAAGATAAAATAAATAAAATCAAATGATCCTATTTCCAAAATTTGAGAAAACTCAAATATGAAAATAACGAAATCCCCAACTCTCTCCGAGGGTCCTTGAGTTGCGTAGAATTTCTAGGATCAACCAAAATGCAAATAAAATATGATATGAAATGATGATCTATTTGTATAACATTCCAAATTGAAAATTTGGGATGTTACAACCTGTCAGTTCGCATAGGCAAAAGGTCAGATAAACACAAATTTACGCAGGCGCGACAAGGCTCCAACCCGTGCGCGGGAATCACCTAGTTGTGTATGTGTCTGTCATAGCCTAATGTGTGCGCATGCACGTGTTGGTTGAGCACTTGAGCATGAGATGTGTGTTGGTCGTGTGGTGTACTGGCGTGTGCATGCATGCGTGCGTGCGTGCGTGCGTGTGAGTGTTGCGTGCGTGCGTGGCTGCGTGTGTACGTGTGAGTGTTGCGTGCGTGCGTGGGTGCATGTGTTGCGTGGATGCAGTTCGTGTGCATGCATGCGTGTGTGTATAATCACCACACCATCTCTTGTGTGTTAAAACAGACGGCTCAGCATACCAATACAAGGCCACCTTGTCCGCTGTGCCCGCGGTCATGACTTCGAACCACCGTCCAAATATTTTTTTGTCGTTTGTTTTCATTCTTACTAGCAAGATGCCCGTGCGTTGCACGTAACATCAAGATGCATTTGTATGACTTGTTTATCTTGTAAAAGAAAAGGATGAACGAAGGAAGGCCTTATTTGCAAATGTGGAGAGGCCTGTGGGTACCTTTTTGCAAAATTGTCATAGTTTCTTTCCTATCCGTCAGATATAAATCGGATAGCCTATATTGCAGGATGGCAGGCACACCATCATCACCAACTCTATTTTTATAAGAGTGTATTTTATGTATTTTATAAGAGTGTAGATGTAGAGTAGATACAAGTCGACATGTGGGCATGATGGTAGTGAGATAATGTGATGCAACACTAGAGGTGCCACGTGGAGCGTTTAACTGGTCAACTAGTCATGTCATGAGCAAATACAGAGTTGTACGGTGAGCCCGAGACTGTATAATAACCACTAAACGTAAATGATGACTGTAATGAGTGGATTCTGAAGTCCAATGTACGTATCGTGCTTTCGCTTCAAATACAATGATCGTCATTGCATATATCGCGAGAGAAAGATTAAACATGCGTGAATTTTCTGGGGGCTTACTTTTAGAGGACCTGGAGATAGTTTTGTGTGCATACGTGAAAGGAGCGTACGGGGGGGGGGGTATGCGATGGAGAGAGAGATGCTCTTCGTTTCTCTTTATTATGACTAACTTTGTATATAGTATAAAAATATACAAATTCATAGTGCGGAATAAATATCATTGTGGACACCATGCAATGCAAATTAGCGTTCGTACTCCTCCATATAACTTTGTAATGTTGTATATATGTAGAAACTCTAAAATATTTTTTGGCCACACTTTATTCAAAAGGAATGTTGTATGCGAAATAAACGTGAAGAGAGGGCTTTTTAGATCAATGGGGTACGTGATGTAACATGTGTGAATGTGTAGTTGATGCATTTGGCGGGGCCTAGAGAGGTATGTGTGTGTATTACGTATTCGAGAGAGGCATGGATAGAGGGGGCCGACAGGGGGGGCGTGGGAGAGATGGCACGAGAAATGAGAGTGGTCTAGAGAGAGAGAGACGAATATGATGTCACGACAAGAGATTCCACTCCCTTGAGTGTGTATATGCAAGGGGGAGGGAACAGAGGCACCAGGAGAAATTTTCTCTGTGTGTGGTGTTTGTGTTGGTATGTGTGGGTGTGAGAAGATAATGATACGTGGGGGCAGAGGGTGTGTCACCGCGTGAGGTCCGGTGGGTTGAGGTGAGGCCCTTCATTCAGTTCCGTCCTGCGCCACATTGGTCGGCCCGTGACGCATTTAGGAAGACCCATGGATGACTAGTCGTACAAGACAAAGATAGCAGAATTGTGAAGGACTCTGTGTCCACTGACAAAGCCGACTAGGATTTGTAACCCTAGGTTCTCGGACTAAGGTAACCCCTTTATCTCTGATATTAGTATTCATCCAACCTAACTTTAAGGGGCATCCTACAGAATGCTCTGCTAGAATCATACTCGTCGATTAGGAAGAGAGGTGTGCGACAATGCGTGAGAGACAGGCGTAAAGATAATGTGCGTACATGAGACACGTAGGCAGGTCCATGTATATAGAAAGGGTCAATGAGGATTGTGCGTGTGTATGTTTGCGAGAGGAAGAGTGCTTGTGATAAAGGTTAGTGGAAACAGTTGTAAATGGTTACGAGTGGGAGGGAGGGTTATATCTAGAGCATGTGTGCGAGAAAGACACCTCGGGAGAGAGTGTGTGAGCATGTGTGAGAGACCACCGATGAAGAGTGAAACTACACGTAAAAGACTGCTCTACACATTGATTAAATATATAAATTGTATCCGAATATTAGGATGGGATCATGATATTTGCAATTCACGTAAGGAACGGTCATTGATCCATCAAACATCTAGATTCTATCGAATTTGAGCATGTCTATGTTATTATTTGACACAATTGATCCACATAGTTAGTATTTTGAACTCTAGACAATGCATCGCTTTAGCAATCGAATATAAACGTGAGTATAGTTCATGTTGTGTGTGTAAAGCACATTATACATACGAAAGTTACACAATGGACATTATAAATAGCTACCTATGAACTAGCATACATTTGAATTCAACCTAAGGTGGTTTAAAAAAATCGAATTCAACATGAAGTCCATTCAATTATTTGAATTTGATATCATGGCATTTGTAAACCATACCTAAATTATGGGGGCACCAATCTTTGCTTTGATTTTGTACATAATAGCATATGTAGTCGTGTACAAAATAGATTCAAATTTAGCTCCTCCATTCCAAAATAATCATAGTTCTGGGATTTTCAAGTGTCAAAATTTCAAAAAGAAGTGGATAATTTAATGAGGTTTTCAAACATACAAGGTCAAATATAACGTTGTCTATTTAGGTCAATCCTAATAGTTCAAGAGTACTCTAAACGTGAATGCTTGTGTTTCAAAATTTCGAACGAAGCGCCAAAAGAGCCTCTACTCGCCCGAAACCGCGTGAGACCAATGTTTGGTAGTACAAGGAAATTACTTTTTTAATAACTCCGACCCGTGAAACCTACCGGCCCGATGTCCAAAGGTCTAAACCGGGGTAGGTTTGTAGCTTCATCTAGATGCCACGCAACCGCATCCGAAAAACATTCATACACAATGGCCGCCTAAGCACACATGCGCGTGGCCGAAATCACTCCCGCCCACTATTTGGGACACCTGGGATTACCATCCTACCCCCGACCCGCAGTAGGTCCAAAATTTAAGAGGGGGGCAAAGTTTGTACTTTCCCCAAATTTCAAACAAGCGGGTCCCAACTACTGTTCAAAAAAGCCAAAAACAAGCGCGTCCCAGACTGAAACATGGTTCCCCCCACCCGTCCAATTCCCCATTCGTACTCCATGGGCGCCAAAACTACCTCTCCACCAGCCGCGAAACCCCGGCGTGCTCCGTCCGCCACCCCATTCCACCCATCAACCGCCGCCCTCCTCCATCACGCCGGAGCCGATACCCCGACATCGTCATACACCGCAACCTCAACCGCAACGCCCTCCACGGCTAGTAGTTGAAGCCGAGGCCGAGCCGTCCGTACCTGAGCCAGTTCAACCACGCTGTCCTGCGCCTCACCCCTGCCGCTCCAACTTTGCCACCCTCCACCGCACCAGAGCTGTTCCTGCTACGCCGTCCTTCACTGCCTTGGATCTGCGTCCCCTCCGCCGACATACGGCCATGGCAACACAGTCAACAATTTGGCCATGGGTTCGTCCAAGCCTGCACCCTCCAGAACATTGGTTTCCCCGGTAAAAAGAAGAAGATCGGCGTGACATGTGGAGGTGACCACACCGGCAACCGAAAAAGGTACTCCTCTTCCCTTATTCGTGCAAATCTTACGTCTCTGCTTGCACGATATTCATCCCACAGAAGACACTAGTTGACCGCTTCTTCGTGATACTAGATGTTCCTAGTAACTCGCGATGCACAAGGTTTCTCCTCATATACTATTTCACCTTAGCTAGAGGTCCGTCGCCCCCCTGAATTTCAATTTCTGGCCAGTTGATTCCCAATTAATGGAAGCATTCCCCGGCGTAACAGGTGCTAGTACGCCTATTACGCTGGGGAAGCAGCGCCTTGGTGTTTATCTTAGGGGCATGTGCGGCCTGGAGCTACTGGCGCCGGATCTGGAGGTCGGCCAGGATTAAAGGGATGGCCTAGGGGCGCTGCCAAGCACGGCAGTGGTGTGAGGTCGATGGGAGGGCGGGGCGGCGGAGGCAGGGGTCTGGGCCGATGGTCGCTGGCGGTTCGAGAAAGATCGTCAACAGTGACTGGTGGGAGGTAGACGAAGGCCATCTGCTCGTTCCTTATAGATTGGACGGTTCATTAAAAAAATCGACTGACCTATTTATTTTCAGTCGACTGTTATCTTAGATATGACCACATGTGGTGGTGTGCTGGAGGAGTACCTGCATTTCCTATGCTCATATATTACAAAATCATACGGAGTAGAATCTAATTTTGTTTGCCATGCAATGTTGTAGAGCTATCATATGTCTCCTGTCATTTATTTTTCAGCCACTTGCTATCTGCTACTTTTACAGTGCACTAGTTCTGCACACACTTCACCCTTACTCTCACTATTGTGTTTTTATGCAAGGGTATTTCAGACTCTGCTGCCATGAGAGAAGCCAAAAAGAAAAGAGAGAAGTCGCTCCAGCTTCCTATGCGGGTAGGCAAGACACGTTACAGTGCTATAAAGGGTGCAGTGTCAGCAGATGGAGACGGTAAACGTAGCTCTGGAGTTGATGACCTCGCTTGCAATGAACCACCATCCCAGGTGCTTGCTTTAACTTCGCGGTGTCATATGTGGTTGCATGTTCCATATGGTGTCTAGCTTGTATTCGAAAGGCCGAAGTCGGTAAGATAAGGAAAGATATTTTTTTACATGAACCACCATCCCGTGAGCACCAGAAGACAAATAGCTAGTCAGGGCACTGGCCGAGCCAGTGACAAGCCCAACAAAGATAGGCATCACCTGGAAGCCAACTAAAAAGATGCGATGGTGGCGAAGCAGCCCGCCTCCCACCAGGCTCTCAGGTCCTAGATTATCATGCACACAACTCCAGCCGAATGTCTAGCTTGTATTGCTTCCAATTGAGGAGCAACTGCGCGCCAGGGCTTCTTCTGGCGTTGGTGGCAGCGCAACCTACACGGATCGCGACGCGCTTCGACTTCTGACCATGTCAGAAGGAGCTCTATCATGACCCCGCGATCGCATGCCATCTTCACCAGTGCCTCGGCGAGCGGGCAGGTCTTCTACCTCCCGGGAGTGGCGCTCGGGGCTCTTCCCGCGGTGATGCCCGGGGTCTTCGGCGTGATTACGCCGTTCGTCGCGTGCCGCTTGAGAGGAGCGCGCCGTCGGCGCCGGCGTGGGAGTCTTGGAGGCCCTCGCATCGCCTTCGGGCGGGGTGGCAGCGATCTTGGAAGGCCCCGCGCTACCCGCGGAGGGCCTGGCTCCGTCTTTGGATTTGGCGGCGTGCAGCCCGTTACCAGGCGCACAAACATCGCCGCCTCCCGAACTCCGGCTGCTGGGACGGTGTTGGTGTTCGCGAACGGCGCCCCGGGTCCTTTCTGCGACCGATCCGCTGCTCGCCCGCGTCGGGACGGGATGTCTGTCTTCCAACGGGTCAACCGCCACCGTCGTCTTCTTCTTGGGCGCCATGACGATGAAGAAGCGTCGAACTAACTGCTAAAGCCGATTCTCACAACTGCGCCCCCTACCTGGCGCGCCAAAGACGTTGGTGGGAACGACACCTATGGGATCACAAGAATCCCTACTACGGTTGCGGGGCGCGGGGTCGTGAGAAGAGCGGATCAAACAGATAGCACACGGTTCGTTTATCCAGGTTCGGGCCGCGAGGATGCGTAAAACCCTACTCCTGCTTTGGTGGATTGTATATCTGTGTTCTTGAGCTAGCTATGGGGCATAAGGAGCTCCAAAAAGCCGAATCCTTCTCCTGGTCACCACGGGCCTCCTTTTATAGGAAAAGGGGTTGCCACAGTGGCACACAGGAGGTGGAAAGGGTACAGTGATGTGAGGTTATCCCTCGCATTACATGACAAGGCGCATTTAATGCGTCTTGCCCAGGTGTCCTTGCTTTATCGGGGGCGGGGGAGAGCCCTGTCTCGTCCGTCGCCGCTCCCTCTCGTGTCGACACGCGCCCTGGCCAGCGGCGCCCGCGGTGCCATGTAGGCAGGCAGGCAGCTGAGGTGGCGCAATGGTGGGTCTCCACGAAGATCCGCATGCCGCCACGCAGGTGCCTGCCTAGCTGGTTGGGTCGGCAGCTGCATGCGAACGGCGGTGGAGGTTTGACTGGCGTGGGCCTGACGGTGGCCCTACGGGTGTTCTTGGCAAGGGCCTTGCCGGGGCCCCAGCAAGGGTCTTGCCGTGGCGCCTGCTGTCATCCCCGGCAAGGCTCTTGCCGGGGGCCTTGTGGTCCTCCTTGGCTGGGATCCCGCCAAGGATCATCTTCTAAAGGGTGTATTCGATCTTGAATGTCTTCACAAAGATCTGCATGCCACCACGGGGATGTCTCCCGAATCCTTGCCCCATGGGGGCAGTGGACTCAAGGGTGACTCACTCCGTAGGGGCAGCACAGCCGGCCGCGAGGAGGAGGGAGCAGGCAGTCCCGCCAGTGCTTGTTTGAGCGCCTGGACCAGGAAGAGCAGAGATTGAAGAAGCACGACGGCCGTTGGATGGACATCCAACAGTCAGTGCTTGTGCGTCAACCTTTTTTTAGGAAAGCCTCAAATCTGTGGAAAACAACATACAGCCCATCTGCCATTATTTCTAATAATTTACAGCTCATTTGCTAATTCTTAAGGTTTTTTTGGAGCCCATATTCTTTTTGTTAGCATTACAGCCCATATTGTGGCAATGGTTAAAAAATTATACGAATTTTTGCATATTTCGGTGCGGTCCGAACTGTTTTTAATCCCGAAATTTCGACTCACATTCAAACTGATTTTAAAAATAAATGTATATCAATATAAAATCCAACAAATTCTCCACGCATAAAAATTAATGTAATTTAAAATCTTGAAATGAAAAAAAAGATATTTGAAACTAATTGCCGGTTTGATGTGTTTTAAAAATGTTCAACCCATTTCTCATTACTGATGTGCCATTTTCTCGGCCAGCTGAATGAAAGCTCTCCTCGTCTTGAAAGATTTGCAGCCCAACAGGCCTGACAAAGCAACTTACTTGGCAAATCACAAAAAAACTAGGTTGTGGCCGTCGACCCAGTTGTCAGCCTCTCCACGTATAGTACTCTTCCAATGGAAGTTGTTCCTTGACCACGTTGACCATGCCGCGCGGAGAGCACCACGGCGATGGACGACGGCGAGGCCTAGGAAGGGGACGACGCGGCAGTGGAAGCCCGCGCGGAGAGGACTACGATAGTTCACTGGTCCGGCTGCGGTGTGAGGCTGCCGTCGCCGCAGGGCCTGGCCAGCGGTGGGAATAGTAGGGGGCGGTGAGGCCTCTGTGGCAGCACAGCCGGCCACGGGAGGCAGGAGCATGCGGCATGACCGGCGATGCTTTGGGCGGCTGGAGCAAGAAGACTAGAGGTTGAAGAAGCACTACAGCCGTTGGATGGACATCGTACGGTCACTGGAGCTGGAATCGTTCATATTGACTAAGTTGACAAAGCCCTCCGTCCCTGTCAACTTAGTAGGCCCACAAGTCAGCCTCCCAGCAAGGTGGGTCCCAGCTAGCCGGGGGAGTATTCATTTTTTTGTGCGTAATAAGGAGGCACTTCCGGTGGGTCTGAGCTGACAGTGGGGGGGACGTTTTTTTCGCGAAATACGGTGGCCCGTCCGGTGGGTCCCAGCAGTCAAGGGGAAAGATTTTTTTCTAAAAATACTGGTGGCCCGTCCGGTGGGTCCCCGCTGTCAGGTGGAGGAATAATTATTTTGCACGTAATAAGGAGGCACTTCCTTGCTGCGGCCGTGGACCCAGCTGTCAACCTCTCCACGTACAGTCCACGTCCGATGGAAGCCGTTCCTTGACCACGTTGACCACGCCGCACCGAGAGCACTAGGGCGGTGGACGACGGCGAGGCCAGGAAGACGCGGCAGTGGATGCCCACGCGTAGAGGAGTACGAGGGTTCATTGGTTCGCTGTGGTGTGAGGCTGCCGTCGCCGCAGAATAACAGGGGGTGTGGGTGAGCAGAGGGATGGCCTGGCCAGCGGTGGGAGTAGTAGGGGCGGTGAGGCCTCCGCCGCATCGCAGCCGGCCACGGGAGGCAGGAGCACGAGGCACGACAGGCGCTGGTTTGGGCGGCTGGAGCAAGAAGACCAGAGGTTGAAGAAGCACTACTGCCGTTGGATGGACATCGTACGGTCACTGGAGCTAGAATCGTGCATATTGACTAAGTTGACAAAACCCTCCATCCCCGTCAACTTAGTACGCCCACAAGTCAGCCTGCCACTAAGGTGGGTCCCAGCTAGCAGGGGGTATTCATTTTTTGTGCGTAATAAGGAGGCACTTCCGGTGGGTCCGAGCTGACAGCAGGGGGAACGTTTTTTTCGCGAAATACGGTGGCCCGTCTGGTGGGTCCCAGCAGTCAGGGGCAAACGTTTTTTTTGCGATATACTTGTGGGCGTCCGGTGGGTCCCTGCTGTGAGGTGGAGGAATAATTATTTTCCGCGTAATAAGGAGGCACTTCCTTGCGGCTGCCGTGGACCCAGCTGTCAGCTTCTCCACGTATAGTATTCTTCCGATGGAATTCGGTCGTTGACCACATTGACCACGCCGCGCCGACAGCACCACGGTGGTGGACAACGGCGAGGCCTAGGAAGGGGACGACGCGGAGCCGGGGAAGATGCGGCAGTGGATGCCCACGCGTAGAGGAGTACGAGGGTTCACTGGTTCGGCTGCGCTGCCGTCACCGCAGAATAACAGGGGGTGTGGGTGAGTGGAGTGGAGGGATGGCCTGGCCAGTGGTGGGAGTAGTATGGGGGCGGTGAGGCCTCCGCGGCAGCACAGCCGGCCACGCGAGGCAGGAGCAGGCGGCATGACCGGCGCTGCTTTGGGCGGCTGGTGCAAGAAGACCAGATGTTGAAGAAGCACTACGGCCGTTGGATGGACATCGTACGGTCAGTCGAGCTAGAATTGTGCATATTGACTAAGTTGACAAAGCCCTTCGTCCCCGTCAACTTAGTAGGCCCACTATACTGGGTCCCAGCTAGCAGGGGGAGTATTCATTTTTTTGTGCGTAATAAGGAGGCACTTCCTTGCGTGCGAAGATATAGCTGGTGGGTCCGAGCTGTCAGCGGCGGTAACGTTTTTTTCGCGAAATACAGAGGCCGTTTCGGTGGGTCCCAGATGTCAGGTGGAGGAAATCATTATTTTGCGCGTAATAAGGAGGCATTTCCTTGCGTGCGGCCATGGACCCAGCTGTCAGCCTCTCCACGTACAGTCCACTTCAGATGCATGTCGGTCATTGACCACACTAACCACGCCACGCCGAGAGCACCAGGGCGGTGGACGACGGTGAGGCCTAGGAAGGGAACGACACGGAGGCAGGGAAGACTCGACCGTTGTTTTTGTTTCCCACGCGGAGGGGAGTACGACTGTACGAGGGTTTACTGGTTCGTCTGCCGTCGCCGGAGAATAACAGCAGGTGTGGGTGAGTAGAGGGATGGCTAGGCCAGCGATGGGAGTACGGTGGGGCAGTGAGGCCTGCGCGGCAGCACATCCAGCCGCGGGGAGGAGGGAGCAGGCAGTCCCGCCGGCGCTTGTTTGAGCGGCTGGAGCAGGAAGAGCGGAGATTGAAGAAGCACGACGGCCGTTGGATGGACATCTAACTGTATACAGGCCATCTATGGAAAGCCTCAAATCTGTGGAAAACAGCATACATCCCATCTGTCATTATTTCAAATAATTTACAGCCCATTTTCTAATTCTTACGGGTTTTTTGGAGCCCATATTCTTTATGTTAGCATTACAGCCCATATTGTGGCCACGGTTAAAAAATTATACGAAATTTTGCATATGTCGGTGCGGTCTGAACTGTTTTTAATCCCGAAATTTCGAGTCACATTCAGACTGATTTTAAAAATAAATGTATATCAATATAAAATCCAATAAATTGTCCACGCATAAAAATCAATGCAATTTAAAATCTCGAAATGAAAAAAAGATATTTGAAAATAATTGCCGGTTTGATGTGTTTTAAAAATGTACAACCCATTTCTCATTACTGATAGGCCATTTTCTCGGCCAGCCGAATGAAGCTCTCCTCGTCTTGAAAGATTTGCAGCCCAGCAGGCCTGATAAAGCGACTTACTTGACAAATTACAAAAGAACTGGGCTAGCCATTTTCAGAAAGAAAAAAAACTACTGGGCTGGTCTGTGGTAAACATAAAAGAAAAGGTTGTCTAGACAGGCCAGAGTGTCCCGCACAGCCCAGTATTTCTGAACGGACATGTAGGCCGGGGCGCCTCTTCGTGAACCGTGGCAAACTCGCAACTGTCCACCGACTCTTTGCCTTTCCCTCTCGATTTGGAACTGATATCGCACGCTCTTCCTCTCCCTCCTCCATTTTTCTTCAGCCCTTCACCCTTTCTTCTGCCATTGTTCGATCGTCTTCTCCATGGAGGGAACAGGCCGGAAACGACCCCGTTATTCTTGCCCCGATCTGAAAGATGGCGTGGTGGAGGAACTCATTGATCGGTGCGACGTCATCACCTTGGCTAGCATGGCAGGTTCGTTCAAGCCCATTCTCGACTCAACTAATAACATCATTACAAAGAACCCAAGAGTCAAGGAGCGGTTTGATCTCCCCTATCTTCTTTGCCGTGACCCTGATGACTGGCGCCGGCACGACGGAGGCCTCGCCCTGTGCCAGTTGATGCCGCTTGATAATGATACGTATGATGTTAAGATGCCATCGCTCGAGGGCAAGGCTTGGGCGGGCGCAAATGGAGATTGGGTTGTTTACATTGGGTCCAACTGCGAGTGGGAACTTGTGAATGTGTACGCTCGTCACCAGGTTCCACTTCCAAAAATCTCAGCACACTGCCCAGAGGTTGAGCACACCGGTAATGTACGCACGTTCAAATACGATCATGGTGACTGTCTTCTACAGAAGATAGCAATTTGTCAAGTTCCCAACCGCTCTTGGAATTACAACAACTATCAAGTTGTTTCTATCTTTGACAAGCTTGTTGCCGTCCTTTGTGGTTCGACTCGATGGATATTGCTCAAAAATCAATTTCTGTACACGGATGAGTATTGTGATGCAATTCAATACGAGGGCCTTGTGTTTGCTGCCACCACTCGTGGCACTGTTTTTGCATGGCATCCTAGTAGTTTCGGTACGTTTGTCTTCCATCGTAATTATAATTGTTTCATCCACATGCATGTGGGTTAGCAAGTTTCCCTTTACTAATTAACCTTCTTCTTGTGTTTCCAAGGTCTTATGAACATCCCACCACCTATACTTGAAAAATTTTATAACCAAGGGGGAGATGACGATGGTGATGATCACGAGCATGAGGACGAGCAGCGCCGATATACTCTGTGGCGCCTGGCAACTAATTCCGATGGATCACCTCTTCTTGTTTGTATACAACCCACTGATGATGTTACTGGTAAGGAAGCAGGTGTCTCCCATGGTCGCACTCTCCGGACCTATTCCAACACCCGTTGCATGGTATTCGGGATGGATACTAGTGTGCTAGCGCCAACTCCTTCTCCCTGGCACAGAATTGATAGTCTTGGAGAAAACTCACTCTTCCTTGGACAAAACTATCCTATGATGGTGAAAGGCGATCCAACTACCGCTGACACATTTATGAGAAGCAACTGTGTCTATACCTCGGACATTTGGGTGGTTCCCTACCCTCGTACTGATATAGTAGGCCGCTTCAGCTTGGATGATCGATCCTGCATTGGTCTCCAGATCGACAACAGATGGCCCGTCCCAGAGAATCAGTTGTGGTTCAAAGCAAGCGTTTCCAACGCCGCGGAATGGTTGAGTTGAAGTTCATTTCATGGCTTGTTATTTGTTGTGTGGTGAAACTTTAGTATTTATAATGTATCCTCGTTGTCGATGTGGGTTGATGACCTGTTGTATGTAATAAAATGATATGCCTGTGATAAACTTACTAAATTTATGAATGGCTTTCGAGTCGCTTCTCTAAATTTGTACTAGCTTCACATGCTTCGCGCGTCGGGTGGGTGTTTTTACTGTAGCCATATGTTAATGTGTTCGTTGTACGTAACCAGCACCTCGAATCCTCGATACTAGTATACTATATACTAGTAGGAGTAAGTAGTAGGAGTAGTAGGGCGGCATGGGCCAGAACAAGCATTCACGTCCAGGAGTACGGCACACGCCACCACCACGACATCCATCTGACACCATATTATTTCTTGGAGTCCGTGTAGAGCAATCTCTTCAACCTCGTCGTTTCTCTAAGGCAGGTTATAGTGGGGAGTAACTTAGACTAGTGTCATGCATATGACACTAGTCTTTGTTACTACCTTCATAGTGCAAAGTAACATACAAGTAGTATCATAGATGATTGCATTTATTACATTATAGACTCATTGTGCTTTGGTTTGCGTTATGTTATAGTAACATATTATGTTACTCCAAACATTTCTCTCCTCATTAACTATATGCCACATAAGCAAACTTGTCTTGAAATGTGCTATGTTACTTGCTAAGTTACTCCCACTATGACCAGCCTAACTTCAGCCATCGCGCGACGGGCGAGGTGGGGGTTTGCCGATAGTCGGTTTCCTTAACTGCGGTCCCACTTGTAAGGCCAACTCCAACGCACGACCCCAAACGGACCTCCGTTTTGCATGAACTCCAACAATAATTTTGACTAGAAAAGCAAGACCAAAGAAAACAAGAACCACAAGAATACATTTTACTACTCCTGTAAGTTGGATTAGTGCCTTCTCGATGCATTCATTGTTGATCTGCGAAGGCTCGATCTTGCATGCTTCTTTCTTCTTCGAGTGTAAAGAAGTAGACGTTGCTTCCTCGCATCTAGTCTCATGTCTAGCCTCTATTCTAGTAGGAGTATCAACAAGTGCACTAATCTCATCCGAGAGCAGAACCAAAGATTTGGTCGGGTCCTTCCTCCTTTTGCCGACATGTGGGACATCCAGCATCCAGGTCGTGTCATGAAAGAAAATAGAGTGGTAGTTGAAGCCACGAGATGTGCATCTTGGGTTAAACTGTAAATAGAATCTTACTACTCTTGAGTAACTCCAAAAGCGGCCACCGAAGATCTTTATTGGATTTGTTTTTCATCACCAGCACATCGAGGTGAAAGATGTGCAGGTTCAGTGGGTCCTCTTGCGTTTTCACTAACATGTGGGGCCGCATGTGAGCAAACAGACGATGGGCTCCGCGCGTCCGTTGGCTGGCTGAGAAGAGAGATAGAGGAGGGCTGAGCATGGACTGCAGAAAATTTGTTCTATGTACCTCGATATAGGCTCGATATAGTGGGGTGGCATGGGCCATAACTCAGTAGCATTCACGTCTAGCAGTACGGCACACGCCACCCACACGAGTCCCATCCGACACCAATTTTCTTGGAGTCCGTGCTACAGCCATCTCTTCTCCCTCCTGTTTTCTCAGCCATCACGTGGTGGGCGGGGTAGGGGTTTGCCGATAGTCGGTTTGCTCAACTGCGGTCCCACTTGTAAGTGAAAATGCAACACCGCACGCATTCCCGCTTGAGCGGCGTGCCGGACCAACCGTGTGGGGGTGCGACGCGAACACGACAGGCTTTTCCTTTTGAACTCGTAACTTGTAAAATTTGGTTCTGCTCCATGGCGCGACCGATAGATAGAAAATAACAATTTTGCCTAGAGTAATGAGAAGTTTGGTTCTAGCGCCGTTCATGCATGGAGTACGTACGAAAATTATGAAGTTGATGCAAAAGGTAAGATAATTACTGTAGTATCATATACTACTACATGGATTTGACGGAAAGATAAAAATACATACGGATCCATCAACGTTCAACGACATCCTCACTCCCTAGTGTGCCGGGTCACCAACCGACGTGTGAGGAGCAGCGGCGTTGGCGGCGAGCTCAACGTGCTCTGAACAGTGTCGTCCAAGGTTGCCCTGCGCTCCAAGAAGGCCAGTGTCCTATCGTCCTCCTCTTACATGTAGTAGTCCTTGTGGACGATTTGCGCGTAGACGTGGGTGATTATGTCGATGGTGTCTTGCTGCGCGAGGCGCTGCGCGGCGAGCGCGACCTCGAGGTGGACATTCTCCGGCGCGACGGCGGGCAGTTGCAGGGCCACCAGTGCGTCGAAGAGGTTGTTACCATAGTGGCCGTTGAGGGTGGCGGGCATCGCAGAGCCTGGGCGCGTCGGCTGGAGGCTTACGTCAAAGTCGTCCGCAAGCTTCTTG
This sequence comes from Triticum urartu, assembly GCF_003073215.2. Taxonomy (NCBI): domain Eukaryota; kingdom Viridiplantae; phylum Streptophyta; class Magnoliopsida; order Poales; family Poaceae; genus Triticum; species Triticum urartu. Next base: position 321,771,164 of record NC_053022.1, read on the forward strand.
ACGATGGTGAACTTGTCGAGGAAACCGACGAGGACCTCGTCGAACAAGGAGATGAAGCTGTCGTCCAAGCGGGCCCTCGCCCTGGCGGCCTCAAGCAATACTACCTGGAGACGTTCCTCGGTGCCGGGCCGCAGGCCGGCGTCGTGGACCATCTGGCACAGCCGGCTGATGCTCGCACTCATCGCCTCCATGGGTCTAGCATAGCTTCTAGTCAACTGATCTTGCGATTCGAGTGATCACTCAGCCCTTGGTTAGCGTGCGTAGGTGCGTAGGATTTCATACTACTCCTCGGCCCTCTACTGCACCTGCCTTTGGTTGTATGATAGGTGGGCTAGCCACCCCCTGGGGCCACATGGCATTCACCCAAAGGCAGTTGTCGTAAGTCAATGAAGCTGCGTCCCCCTCCGTGCCGGTGCAGTATAGTCATCTCACCAGACCTCTAGTTGGGACCAAACGAGAGAAGTTTGATGTTTACTGGTTTATTGGTCCCCTTTGCATTTTGCGCCAAGTTTTGACCTTTGATTTAAGATGAGATATAAAAATGTCATAATAGCAATGCTAAACAAATTAAGGGTGTGTGTAAGTCGACTTACGAAAACACAATCATCCAAACATATTATAGGCACGCGTGCATTCAGTTCTCCCTCGTTTATGTTTCTTATTCTTGTGACATATCAAAGCAATGGTAGAAGAATGTTGGCGTCCGGGCTGCTCATCGATTGTCATGACTTGAGACCTATTCAGGCATGACGATGCAGTGGATTTAGTTCCATTGGCGACATGTCAATTACCCTATTTAGGTATGTGATACTATCAGATTAGAAGAGTTACGGGTCAATGAAACATGTATAGGTTTCTATTTACTTCTTTCGCGCGATAGGAATAATAAACGGACCATAGTATTAATCTTCAGGGGAGATTAGGGTTAGTTTTTTGGTAGACCATGTGCATTACTAGAATTTGCTTAGTCAAATACTAAAATCCAGATGTGAGTGAGTAGAGGCTGATTCTAAGAGACAAGGAGTTGTTTGTAAATAGGGAACAAGTGCGAGCATCTTTTTGCAAAAATGGAGAAGCTTGGTTTGTATGCGTCAGATCTAGATCCGACGGCTATTGGTGAAAGATGGGAGGCACAACATCATCACCAACTCAGGACCTGTTTGATTCGCATGATTTTGAAAACGCAGGAATATGTCACCCTGTGCGTTCGGTTTATTCGGTTTACATGGTCCGATTTATACGGTTTTTTAGTTTGTACGGTATTAATACTTCGGTAAATATGGTATGAAATTAAAATACGGTTCGGTTTTGGTATATACCAAATTATTTCGGTATGGTTTCGGTATATACCATAAAAACCAAAGTTGACGCGAATTTGGAAGTGACGTAATAATAATTAGCAAATTTATGACTCAAAACACATACTATTCTACACAAATAGTATATGACTATATATATAAGTATAGATGCATGCATTGATTCATCTGTTGATGGTTATGGACGTGCTTAGCATTTTAAAAATAGAAAAATGACTATGTTACAAGAAAAAATTACGTGCTTAGTAGTGCATTTAACTCATGTACAAGAAAAATGACAACTTGTATGGTTGTTCATCTCAAGAAATATAAATTTATTTTTTACTTCGGTTTATTCGGTTAACCGTTCAGTTTTCTGGTATATACCATAAAAACCAAGTTCAAATCGGTATGAAAAGTTCATACCATACCGAAACCAGAAACCATAAAAACCATAAAATTGGTTCGGTTCGGTTTATTTTTGGTATGGTTTTTTGGTTCGGTTTTTAAATGCACAGAGTGAGGAATAGGACACGACAATATTACAAGTTTCAAACTGATATTACAAATGTTAGGAGTAATGCTGCACCTACGAAGAGGGAATTACTAGGAAGTTTACGTAAGAACTTTCGTTACTTTAGGTGGATGCAGCATTATCGTACAAACTAAAATCCACCGCCCTGACAAGTCACTAATGGGCAAATAAGTTTTCGAGTCTCTGGCCACTTGATGTTTCAAAAACAAATTCAGCTTCTGCGGATAAATGAGCTCCACCGTGTACCCGCGCGGGTGTGGCTGGGCACGAAGCGTGAGTACGTGCACGGTGCACCTATTCTCTTCTTGTATACGTACACCACCTACGTGGGGTTGTGTGAGAGAGATACAAACCTAGAGAGATATAGTGTGTGGGTTCTTGAGAGTTTTTTTTGTGGGGGGGGGGGTCAATCAAAAATTTTAACATATGCAATGTGTGTGAAATAGAGTCCTGGATATAACATATATATAGAGGGGGCAATCCATGAGAAGAGAGTGGAGGTATCATCGGCTTGAGGTGTCCATAGAATCGAAGAGAGGGATGATGTGTGTGTGTGTGCGCGCGCGATCGATAAAGAGTTCCATCGAATTTGTGTGTGCTCACGTCAAAGATATAGAGTGGCTGGCCTACTGGAACGTGAGATGGGACATGTGCAGTTTGTCTCTGTGGCATGGATACCTACCTGCAGCGCTCGACTATCGGTGTGTGGTGGGGGAAGAGGGAGGCCCAATTAACTATAGAGGTACAATGGCTAGTATATGTGTGGAGGAGGAGAGAGGCCTACCTCATGTATTAAGGAGATCGATCTGCCTCATGTATTAAGGGAGATCGATCGGCATCCATGCATATGTGCAAGAGATGAATAAGGTTGGGAGAGAGACAGAGCTAGAGTGTTGGAGGGGGTGGTAGTGGAGTTTCTTCTAACAAATGGTGGGATAGGCTTGCTAGAAAAACGGAGGGCACACCCGCAATATCAATAAGAGAGGAGATGGTTGCTTGTTGTCTGTGCACGTGCGTGTGAGAGACGGGTCAGGAGGCATGCACGAATGATGAGGGGGGACGATGTGGTTGTGGTAAGCAAATGTAACTATGTAGGAAGATCAATCGCCCTTTGTAAGAGAAAGGAGAGACATAACTTGTGAGGTACGTCGATCGATGGGGGGGTAGTTAAAGTCGATCTAGGTATATGGTGGGAGATCGATCGGTATACATGCATGTGTGTGTTAGAAGCAAATGAGGCATGAGGAGAAGGATAGAGAGAGAGGGATGCATGTAGGAGGTGGTACGAGAGGCATACTATATCGAGGGGGAGGAGTGTGCGAGTACGAGAACGATGAAAAGAGTGGTGGGAGTGAGGCATGGACGGTGACAAGAGAAGAGGGGAAGCTTGTGTTTGTGCTAGGCACACCTGGCTAGAGAGGCATATCGATCGATGTGTGCCGTAAAGAAGGAGCTGGGGGGCCTACACACACCGTGGGTGAACGACCTAAAGTGAAAAGACGAATTTGCGCGATGGAGCTAGAGAATGCTGAGGGAGGGTGAGAGGGATGCGGGCGTGTGCATGCACAAGAGAAAGTTTGCGTTAGATACAAAGATAAGAGGGTTGTGTGGGTGTAAAAGATGAATAGGGATCATATATACTTCATTATAAAAAGTGAATTCGGATATTTGAAGAATTTATCATAGTGTTTCAAACCGACGGATGTGTGAATATATATAACGGTGATACACATGGTGTGGTTATGAACATGGTATACTACACTTAATATGTTTTATCTCTACTCTTATAAAAAACGGAGTTGTTGATGATGGTGTGCCTGCCATCCTGCATTATAGGTCGTCTGATTTATATCTGGCGGATAGCAAGGAAACTATGATGGTTGAAGTTGGCAACAATCATGATTGTAGATTCTTATTGAAATAGAGAAACGAATTCAAATTTAGTTTGAATTGCAGCGGTAGTATAGACATTTGGAATGCACTAAAATGTTGGTATGAGTAGGTTACATGCATTATACAGCAAGCGAAAAAATTTAATCGGACATAACATGGATTCATACTCCCTCCTTCCATCTATATAGGGCGTAATGAGATTTTTAAGACCGCCTTTGACTATTGACAAGATTAATAGTACATGACATGCACAATGTGAAAATTATATCATTGAAAGAACCTTTCACAGACGAATATAATGGTGTGCTTTGTGTAAGTTGCATGTCATATATCATTGCTCTAATATTTGGTCAAAGTTAGCATCGAAAAATGCATTAGGCCCTATATAGATGGAAGGAGGGAGTAGCTCTGAATAGCATTTGTATAGTAAAACGGGGCAAGACTCTCTTTTTCTGTGGTGTGAATAGTTTTATTTTTTCGTTTTCTTTTTGGTTGAGGGAAGTGCGAATTGATTTGGTACGTACAAGTACAATATTACTACACGTTAGGCTTGTCCCTAAAATTCAACCCGCGTCTTGTTATATCCCGAAAATTCAGATATCGTGCTCCCAAAACTGGCGCCTTCACAACCCGCGCCTTGCTATCCCGAAATTACAACGCGCGCGAAAACTCCCTCCAGCTGCCAAATCCCGACACGCGAAATCCCCCTTCTAACCCCGAGCCGAAAGGGCCGCTAGTTCAAATCGGTGGGGGGTACTTTTGTAACACACCCTACATTTTGGACAAGCGCGTTCCTAAGTCATGCTTCACCCCCTCCCATCGCCCCCTTTTCACCATTTGAAATCCCAGGCCGCCATAACCTCTCCGCTCCAGCCGTGAAACCCCACCCTCCTCCGTCCGCCACGTCACCGCTGCCCAGCCGGAGCCTCTTCCCCGACGACGTCGTCCAGCGCAATAGCTCGAAGTCCCTCGTCCACCTCCCCGGATGAGGATCCGTCGTCCATCTCGCCGTCCCGCTGGTTCAGCCGCCCCGTCCTCCACCTCCAAGGAGCTACTTCGACGATCGCCTCGTATATCGCAGCTGCTCCATCCCCACAGCGCCTCCTTAACCTGCTCCACCAGAACTGCAGCATCCTCACCGACTCCTTGGACGAAGCCGAGGCCTACTCGGCGCCACCAAAGAGGCTGTACACTCATCGCATCGTACTTTCTCCTTAACTCGACCTCCCGGCGCCGACGGTGCTCCATCCTGCACCCCCATGGAGCGGCTACCTTGGAGTCAGCGCCACGGGCGACATCTCCATGGCGGCTCTCCCCCAGTGCGAGGCCCCTTCGGCGGCGGCGGCCATACCAGCCGGATCTGCTGCTACTGCTCCAGCTCTCGCTCGCCCAGCTGCTCTCCCCCTCGCTCGCGCTGCTGCTCTGCTCCGATTAAGCCACACTTTAGTCGACTGAATCGACTTTTGGGTCAGTCGATTTTCAGGGGTTGGGGGGCTCGCCGGAGTTAAGGAAGAACCACCCACAGCGGGGATGGGGGCTCGCCGGACAGGTACCCCACTATCTATCTTAGGGTTCAGGGTGGGGGGGCCTAGAGGGCTGGTCAGGGCGGCGGTGGCGAGTTATTTCGGGGCGGCGAGGCGGCGCTGGGGCCGGCGGTTTGGCCGGTGGTGGCTGGCGGCTCACGGGGGTGCAGGTTGAAGATGAACTGCAGGCCTTCCCTAAACTACATGTCAAGTGCCTCTCTGCTACCATTGCGTTCAGTTTCGACAGTAGCATTCAGATTCCACAGTAAATTTCAATTTCGACAGTTAAGTTCAGAGTCAACAGTTTTGACCTCATCTGTTGTAGTCAGGTGGTTTTTGGTGATGTTAATTTTACATCCATTTTACATCATCTATTCACTACACCAAAAGTGAAATGATACCGCAGAATGATGAAACCCAAAAGTGTTATGATACCGCGGAATGTCATGTGGTGGGCCTTGGAGAAACACAAAGTCCCAGCAAAGTACATTACCCTCATCAAGGACATGTACGATAATGTTGTGACAAGTGTTCGAACAAGTGGTCGACACTGATGACTTCCCGATTAAGATAGGACTGCATCAGGGGTCAGCTTTGAGCCCTTATCTTTTTGCATTGGTGATGGATGAGGTCACAAGGGATATACAAGGAGATATCCCATGGTGTATGCTCTTTGCGGATGATGTGGTGCTAGTTGACGATAGTCGGACGGGGGTAAATAGGAAGTTAGAGTTATGGAGACAAACCTTGGAATCGAAAGGGTTTAGGCTTAGTAGAACTAAAACCGAGTACATGATGTGCGGTTTCAGTACTACTAGGTGTGAGGAGGAGGTTAGCCTTGATGGCCAGGTGGTACCTCAGAAGGACACCTTTCGGTATTTGGGGTCAATGCTGCAGGAGGATGGGGGTATTGATGAAGATATGAACCATCGAATCAAAGCCGGATGGATGAAGTGGTGCCAAGCTTCTGGCATTCTCTGTGACAAGAGAGTGCCACAAAAGCTAAAAGGCAAGTTCTACAGGACGGCGGTTCGACCCGCAATGTTGTATGGCGCTGAGTGTTGACCGACTAAAAGGCGACATGTTCAACAGTTAGGTGTGGCGGAGATGCGTATGTTGAGATGGATGTGTGGCCACACGAGGAAGGATCGAGTCCGGAATGATGATATACGAGATAGAGTTTGGGTAGCACCAATTGAAGAGAAGCTTGTCCAACATCGTCTGAGATGGTTTGGGCATATTCAGCGCAGGCCTCCAAAAGCTCCGGTACATAGTGGACGGCTAAAGCGTGCGGAGAATGTCAAGAGAGGGCGGGGTAAACCGAATTTGACATGGGAGGAGTCCGTTAAGAGAGACCTGAAGGATTGGACTATCACCAAAGAGCTAGCTATGGACAGGGGTGCGTGGAAGCTTGCTATCCATGTGCCAGAGCCATGAGTTGGTTGCGAGATCTTATGGGTTTCACCTCTAGCCTACCCCAGCTTGTTTGGGACTAAAGGCTTTGTTGTTGTTGTGTATTAATGGAGATGCTATTAGAATCCCACTTGAGATTGACGATGTATGTCTTGTGCTGCTTCAGCCTTGACATCTTACGGCTCACCGGAGCTGCTCCAACGACAGAACGATCCGTCACAACAGAGCAGTGCCCTGGACGCCGTCTACAGATTCCTCAGATCTTCCTCCACACCTCCGACAGCCACCTCTGCCTCAACTGCTTCAGCGACCAACCCAATGATGCTGAGGTCGACACGACCACGGCAAAGAGGTTGTACACTTGTTGCATCACTTATTACTATACATTCACGTCGATCCATTAGGGTGATTTTGGTTCAACGGAAAAACATCGATCCACTGGTTGTTACCATCACTCTAAATTTCTGCATGCTCTCCTTACATAATCTCACCATATTTTTTTCGTATGCATGTCAGATATTGTACACAGTCATGCTGAACATGTAGAGAAAAAGAGAAGAGTTTTACGTGGCAATACAATGTCATGCAGACATCGCTCCATGGTGGGTTCAATGTCAAACCCTCCCCACCCCTCTCCAGATTGTAATCCAGAGGAAGATATCTGTTCTGAGGCGGATTCGGACGCTGCTGACCACTCCTATTTACCCCCCAAGGTGTTTGCTCTACCCTGGCATGATGATGTTAGTCATATCATGCATATGTTGCCTTGCAGTTGTAGCGACCATACCTCAAACGGCCCAATCTCTGTGCTCAGGTGTCATCCCTGGATCAGTAATGCTGACACCACATAGTACTTGAAGGATTTATAACAGAGTAGCAATCACACACTTATTACATCGAGTGCCTCAAAAGAGAACTTATTACAATAAATATGGCTTAAGGCCATCTAATAACGATAACAACGAAAGGCTTGGAAGATAAGTGAGTCCATCAACTCCAACGGCATCACTGAGTATAGAACCACGACCTCAAAGCACATTAATCATCGTCTGAAAAGTCTGCAACATTAACGTTGCAACCCGAAACGGGTCAGCGCATGGAATATGCTGGCAATGTAACACATAGAGAGTAATGGAATGAAATAGGCTATACTATATGCATATTTCGCTGGTGGAAAGCTCTATGGTTACAGTTTTGCGTAAAGCAAAATTTTCCCTACTGCAAAGGAATAAATTTTATTTAACTATCATGGTAGTTGTTAAACATTGAGAATGGTTGACAGCATTCTCAATCCCAATTAAGCATCATCATTAAACAAAACCCAACAAAATTAATTAGAGTAACATGATGAGATTCACATGATAATCCAAGTACTAGATACTCAAGATGTCCATAACCAGGGACACGGCTAACCATGATTAGTTTATACACTCTGCAGAGGTTTGCGCACTTTTCCCCACAAGACTCGATCGCCTCTGTTTGATTTCTCGCACTACAATGATGTTTGAGAAACGGATGACCGAGACATAGTCTTTCAGAAGCGCTAGCACCTTACGATCGGGTAGACCGTTACACCTACTTTCCCCTACATCTGCTAGTCTACCACTATAAGAGTTCGCATGACTTAATCAACTATGCTAGAGCCCATAATAGCTTGTGGCTGCACACGGAAGTTTCTAGCATGAATAATCTCATGATCCCTTTGAGCCTGGGTGGCGGTCCAAAAGAAAAACAGGCAATCGCTGGAATACCCAGGTGCCTCAATCCACCCAAATGTGAATTTAAGTTGCCACCTTAGATAAACCTTTAATTTAACAATCTCACATCTGTCATGGATTTCACTCACCCAATCCACGTCTACTAGCATAGCTTGGCATAATGAGCAAACGTAGAAGTAACTCCCAAAGGTTTGATAATAAACAGGTAATAGCCACTACCTCAACTACTTCCCAAACCCACAATTTAATTAGATCCTAATCATGCAATGTGTGAGGGTTGATCTAATGCAATAAAAACTGGGTAGTAGGAGGTATGATCAAAGTGTTACTTGCCTTGCTGATGATCCGCAAAACCTAGCGATTCGATGTAGCAAGCGGCGCACTCCGGGTACTCTATCGCAAACAAACAAGCATACAATAAGTACTCATCTAATGCACAGGTAAAACTCGAATAAGAGATCTAACCAGAAAGATCAACTTAAGAACTCCGGTTGGCAAAAAGAATCAAATCGAACGAAGCAACGAAAGACAAACGGCAAAAGAAACAGGATTCGTTTACTATTCTGGATCTAGGGCAATTTTTTACAGTGGAAAAAACTTGTTTGAGTTTGTTAAACGGAAAGAGGGTTTCGAGATGAAACTCCAGGCGCTTGAATCGCCTGATTCCGATAAACGAGCAAAAAGTTACACTAGAACAAAAACGGATCAGGAATTGCGATTAGAAAAATCGCGGATTTAATTCGAGAAAAAGAAAAACGAAGAACAGATTAATGAACGAATGTTCGTTAACTGGATCTAATCAAAGAACGTGTTCATTAAAATGAATGAACGGGTGAACGCTCGCTAATTAAATAAACTGGAAAACCGATCTATTTAAAAAAACCGAAACTAAAAAAAATCAAACAAAACCGATGGAAAACTGATCGGTCGGCGCGAGGTCTACCTCCGGCGACTCCGGTGAATGGCGGCGGCGGAGGCTCCGGCGATCGTCGGCGGCGGTGGCACGGGGCGAGGCGGCGCGGAGCGGCAGCGGCGCGGGCGGCGTGGCGGCGGTGCGACGCGGCGGCGGCGGGGCGGTGGCGGCGGTGGTGCTAGGGTTAGGGTTTGGGGCGGGGGCGCGGCTTGGGCTGTCGGGCCTCGGGCGGCGACTATTTGAAGGCCCGGCCAGGCGGAGTCCTGGCCGGTTACGGCCCAAAGTCGGTTCGGACCTCTTTTTTTTTAATAATTACGCTCAGAAAAAAACAAAAGGAATACTAAACGGACTCCAAAAATCCTGAAATAAATTTTCTCCGGCTTCTAAAATCAAGCCGCACAGGATGAACATTTATTTGGGCCTAAATGCAATTTTAAAATACGCGCATTTTCCCTAAATTCAAATAAAATATTAAATAAAACCAAAATAAAATATTATTTGATTTTTTTATTAAATCCTCAATATTTCTTTATTTTGGGAAAGTAATTTTATTCCCTCTCTCATATTTTGATAATAGAAATAATTGAAGATGAAATAAATAAAATCAAATGATCCTATTTTGAAAATTTGAGAAAACTCAAATATGAAAATAACGAAATCCCCAACTCTCTCCGAGGGTCCTTGAGTTGCGTAGAATTTTCTAGGATCAACCAAAATGCAATAAAATATGATATGCAATGATGATCTAGTGTATAACATTCCAAATTGAAAAATTGGGATGTTACAAACCTACCCCCCTTAAGATGAATCTCGCCCTCGAGATTCGGGTTGGCTAGAAAATAGGTGAGGGTGGCGCTAACTTTCCCTTAACTCCAAATTGCTTAACTCCTCGAAGTGGAGATACTCGAAGATAAACTCGGTCTCTGACTTCGTAAACTGTCTCCTTGCGTTTAGAATCTGCATAGCTCTTCTGCCTAGACTGGGCTACTTTGAGCCTATAGCGAATCAATTTCACTTTCTGTTCAGACTCCTTAATCAGATCTGGTCCGAACAACTAGCAGTCTCCAAATTCATCCCACGACAATGGAGTCCTGCACCTCCTTCCGTACAAGGCTTCAAAAGGGGCCATCTTCAAACTGGATTGATAACTGTTGTTGTAAGAGAACTCTGCATATGGCAAATTCTCGTCCCAACTAGATCCATAATCTAGCGCACAAGCTCTCAGCATATCCTCCAAAATCTGGTTGACTCTCTCGGTCTGTCCATCTGTCTGCGGATGGAAAGCTGTACTAAACTCCAGCCTGGTACCCAAGGTTTCATGCAACTAATTCCAGAACTTTAAGGTAAATTGGGTTCCTCTATCGGATACAATGCTCCTTGGAATTCCATGCAGACATACGATTCTGGTCATGTATATCTTTGCCAACTTTGCACTGGTATAGGTAGTCTTCACTGGAATGAAATGAGCTACCTTTGTCAAACGATCGACTACAACCCATATCGAGTCATAGCCTGAACGTGTTCTGGGCAATCCTGTAATAAAATCCATGCCTAACTTATCCCACTTCCATTCGGGTATCGGCAATGGCTGTAGCAATCCTGCTGGCTTCTGATGCTCTGCCTTTACTCTCTGACATACATCACAAACTGCTACATACTCCGCAATATCCTTCTTCATTCCGGTCCACCAGAAAGTGTCCTTCAAATCCAAATACATCTTGGTATTTCCTCGGTGAATCGAGTACGGCGAATCATGGGCCTCTTGCAGAATTAACTTCCTGATCTCCTGGTCATTAGGCACATAAACACGGTCTTCAAACCATAAGGTATCGTGCTCATCTTCACGAAATCCCTTAGCTTTTCCTTTGCTCATTTTCTCCTTTATAGAGGCAATCTCCTTGTCGGTCTTTTGAGCTTCTCTGATCTTATCCATCAAGGTAGACTGAATCTCCAATGCTGCTACATATCCTCTCGGAACTATCTCCAAACATAGCTCACGAAGATTCTCGGCTAACTCCCTTGGTAAATCTCCCGTCATTAAGGTGTTGACATGAATTTTACGGCTCAGCGCGTCAGCTACTACGTTAGCCTTTCCGGGGTGATAATGCAATCTCATATCATAATCCTTGATGAGCTCCAACCATCTCCTTTTCCTGAGATTCAACTCCTTCTGCGTGAAAATATACTTCAAGCTCTTATGATCCGTATATACCTCACAATGGTTTCCAATGAGAAGGTGTCTCCAGGTTTTCAATGCATGCACTACGGATGCTAACTCCAAATCATGCGTAGCATAATTTAACTCATGAGGCTTAAGCTGTCGCGAGGCATATGAAACAACTCTTCCTTCCTGCATAAGCACTGCTCCAAGTCCTCGACGTGAAGCGTCGCAATACACCTCATAATCCTTGGTTTGATCTGGCAAAATCAACACAGGTGATGTAACCAAACGTTTCTTTAACTCCTGGAAACTAGTCTCACATTCCTCAGTCCATATGAACTTGGTATCCTTCTTCAACAACTCCGTCATAGGCTTTGCAATCTTCGAGAAATTCTCAATAAACCTCCGGTAGTATCCTGCAAGTCCAAGAAAACTCCGGATCTCTCCAACTGTTGTTGGTGCTTCCCATTTTGTCACGGTGTCAACCTTGGTGGGATCTACTGCTATACCTTCTCCAGATATAACGTGTCTGAGAAATCCAACTTCTTTCAACCAAAACTCATATTTGCTAAACTTGGCATATAACTGATGTTCTTTGAGCTTACCAAGTACCAAACGCAAATGCTCCTTATGCTCCTCTTCATTTTTCGAGTAAACTAGGATATCATCAATGAACACTACGATGAACTTATCCAAAAACTCCATAAACACTTTGTTCATCATGTTCATAAAATATGCAGGTGCGTTAGTCAGACCAAATGACATAACGGTATATTCATACAGGCCATACCTGGTGGTAAAAGCCGTCTTAGGTATATCCTGTTCTCGAATCTTCAACTGGTGGTATCCTGATCGCAGATCGATCTTGGAAAATACCTTAGCTCCTTGCAATCGATCAAACAGATCATTGATCATCGGTAGTGGGTACTTGTTCTTGATGGTTACTTCATTCAATCCTCGATAATCAACAACCATCCTTAACGATCCATCCTTCTTCTCCACTAGAAGTACTGGCGATCCCTAAGGTGAGGAACTTGGGCGGATATATCCCTTATCTAGTAACTCCTTAATCTGCTTCTTAATCTCCACCAAATCCTTTCCGGGCATCCTATATGGTCTCTTTGATATTGGCCCTGTGCCTGGCAAAAGCTCAATCAAAAACTCAATATCTCTATTCGGTGGCATGCCTGGCAACTCTTCTGGAAATACATCAGGGAAATCCTTCACTACTGGTACTTCCTCCTACACAACTCCTGTTAGACAATTTACTTGAGTCCTCTTCGGCACATGCCGGGATACATACTTGATCCTTCTCCCTTCTGGGGTGGTAAGCAAGATCGACTTACTGGCGCAATCGATGTTTCCTCCATACATCGACAGCCAATCCATCCCCAGAATTACATCCAATCCTTGTGATTCCAAAATGATTAAATCCGAGGGAAACACATGCCTACATATACTCAATGGCACTTGAAAACATCCTTGGCTAGCCATATACTCCGCTCCTGGTGAGCTTACTAACATAGGTGTTCTAAGAACCTTGGTGGGCAGGTTATACTTATCCACAAATCCCCTTGATATGTATGAATGCGATGCACCAGTATCAAAAGAACGAGTACAGTAAATGACTTAACCAAAAACTTACCGATTACTGCATCTAGCTGCTCTTCAACCTCCTCCACGTTAACGTGGTTCACCTGTCCCCTGTTGAAAGGGTTCGGCTTCTTCCCAGAGCTTCCATTTCCATTCTGGGATTCAGGACATTCATTGGCATAATGTCCAGTCTTCTGGCACTTGAAACAAGTGACTTGGCTCAGGTCTCTCTTGGCTGGGGTTGATGGGTTGGTGCGGTTCTGGCCGTTGCTTCCTCCATTCCCATTACCATTCTTGGTGCCATTGTGGTTGTGCGAGCTACCTCCTCCATGGGTATGCTGAAAATGTCCTCCCGGTCTAGGGGTAAAACGTGGCTTCTGCTGAGCTCCTGAATTGTACTTCCCTTGTCCATACTTCCTATTGTGATTCTCAATCTGCTGCTGCTTCCCTTCAATCATGAGAGCATGATCTACCAACTCCTGGTAGTTGTTGAAGTTGCTACCATCAACTGCATGCTCAACTCATCATTCAATCCTTGCAGAAACTTCTCTTGCTTAGCTCCATCCATAGCAACGTCATCTGGGGCATAACGTGCTAGCTTACTGAAGTCCTCCACATACTGGCCAACTGTCCGCCCTCCTTGGCGCAAGTTGCGAAACTCTCACTTCTTCATGGCCATAGCTCCTACTGAAACATGGGCAATACGAAAAGCCTGCTGAAACTGGTCCCACGTGACAGTGTCGATAGGGAAAGTGGCTGTGAAATTTTCCCACCATGATGCTGCGGGTCCTTCAAGCTGATGCGCGGCAAACTTCACCTTTTCCGCATCTGTGCATCCTGCTGTGGTCAACTCCCTTGTTGTCTTACGGAGCCAATCATCTACTACTATCGGCTCGGTGCTACTGGAAAACACCGGCGGATTTAGCCTAAGAAAACGGGCTAAGTGATCAACAGGTGGTGGTGGTGGTGGTGCGTTGTTGTTGTTGTTCCCCTGATTCTGATTTTGGACTAGCAACTGCATCAATGTGTTCAGCTGCTGGATCAACTGAGTGAGCTCCGGTGGGAAGGTAAATCCGGGATCACGTCTCGGAGGCATCTAAGGGTTTAGAAAAGATGAGATTTAAGAATAGAGGGGGTCTAAAGAGAAAACACTACCCATATGCACATGAGGCAAAAGCAAACAATTTACTTCATTCAATCAAACAAGGGCATACAATCGATCTAACTATCACAAAAGTGCTCGGACTACTATATTTACATGGTGGACTACTACTACTGATGGGGTGGTCTACTAGAAATATTCTTCGGTTGCAGACTCCATGATATCTGCTCCACCTTCATCAACATAGTCATCATCGCTATCATCTGGATCCGAGTAAGTGTCGTCGATGATGATGTAGTCTTCCAGGCGAATCTCCTTGGGTACTTCATCTTCCTCTACTGGTGTAGGGCCTCCCATAAATATTCCAATCTTCTTGATCAGATCGTCATTCTTCTCCACTAATACTTCGATTTCCTCTTCATAATCTTCACGTGTAGCCTTGAGTTCTTCCTCCAATTCCTTGATTCTTGTCCTTGCTTTCTTCAGACCTATCATGTCGGTGCACATCTGGTTCTCCTGGCGTCGAATGTGCTAGTTTAACTCCTGGATAAAAGCTGCAACTGATCTATCCTTCCTGGTACTGATCATCTCCCAGTGCTCATCTCGGCGCCCACAAATTTGGTAGATAGTATCCTTGAGATCATTACGGTAAACTTCTCCAATGCGTCCCATGGCGATGTGAGCTGCCATGCTCTTTCCTAGACTCCAGGTTGGTGCATCAAAAGAAAACTCTATGGGCTCAGTGACTGGCATGAACGTCCTTCCTGGAACTTGAACTTGAATCATCCAGCGCTCTTCTTCAGGTAGAGTGGCGTTGTAAGTTCCGGTGAAGCTTGGTACTCCTATGTTCAGGTATCTAATGACTTCCTTCAAGTGACGTCCAGAGGGTGTATCTTTATCCGGTTGCGTGAACTTGTTCTTTGCATCCGCCATCCTAAACGAGTAGAAAAGATGAGAAGTCAGAATGAGAAGAGAGTAGTGATCTAGGTCTTAGTGGTCGTGTCCTACAGTCAGCGTGTGCTCTGATACCATCTTGTAGCGACCAGACCTCAAACAGCCCAATCTCTGTGCTTAGGTGTCATCCCTGGATCAGTCATGCTGACACCACATAGTACTTGAAGGATTTATAACAGAGTAGCAATCACACACTTATTACATCGAGTGTCCCAAAAGAGAACTTATTACAATAAATATGGCTTAAGGCCATCTAATAACGATAACAGCGGAAGGCTTGGAAGATAAGTGAGTCCATCAACTCCAACGGCATCACTGAGTATAGAACCACGACCTAAAAGCACCTTAATCGTCATCTGAAAAAAGTCTGCAACATTAACGTTGCAGCCCGAAATGGGTCAGCACATGGAATATGCTGGCAATGTAACACATAGAGAGTAATGGAATGAAATAGGCTATACTATATGCATATTTTGCTGGTGGAAAGCTCTATGGTTACAATTTTGCGTAAAGCAAATTTTTCCCTACTGCAAAGGAATAAATTTTATTTAACTATCATGGTAGTTGTTAAACATTGAGAATGGTTGACAGCATTCTCAATCCCAATTAAGCATCATCATTAAACAAAACTCAACAAAATTAATTAGAGTAACATGATGAGATTCACATGATAATCCAAGTACTAGATACTCAAGATGTCCATAACCGGGGACACGGCTAACCATGATTAGTTTATGCACTCTGCAGAGGTTTGCACACTTTTCCCCACAAGACTCGATCGCCTCCGTTTGATTTCTCGCACTACGATGATGTTTGAGAAACGGATGACCGAGACATAGTCTTTCAGAAGCGCTAGCACCTTACAATCGGGTAGACCGTTACACCTACTTTCCCCTACATCTGCTAGTCTACCACTATAAGAGTTCGCACGACTTAATCAACTATGCTAGAGCCCATAATAGCTTGTGGCTGCACACGGAAGTTTCTAGCATGAATAATCTCATGATCCTTTTGAGCCTGGGTGGCGGTCCAAAAGAAAAACAGGCAATCGCTGAAATACCCAGGTGCCTCAATCCACCCAGATGTGAATTTAAGTTGCCACCTTAGATAAACCTTTAATTTAACAATCTCACATCTGTCATGGATTTCACTCACCCAATCCACGTCTACTAGCATAGCTTGGCATAATGAGCAAACGTAGAAGTAACTCCCAAAGGTTTGATAATAAACAGGTAATAGGCACTACCTCAACTACTTCCCAAACCCACAATTTAATTAGATCCTAATCATGCAATGTGTGAGGGTTGATCTAATGCAATAAAAACTGGGTACTAGGAGGTATGATCAAAGTGTTACTTGCCTTGCTGATGATCCGCAAAACCTAGCGATTCGAAGTAGCAAGCGGCGCACTCCGGGTACTCTATCGCAAACAAACAAGCATACAATAAGTACTCATCTAATGCGCAGGTAAAACTCGAATAAGAGATCTAACCAGAAAGTTCAACTTAAGAACTCCGGTTGGCAAAAAGAATCAAATCGAACGAAGCAACGAAAGACAAACGGTAAAAGAAACAGGCTTCGTTTACTATTATGGATCTAGGGCAATTTTTTACAGTGGCAAAAACTTGTTTGATTTGGTTAAACAGAAAGAGGGTTTTGAGACGAAACTCCAGGCGCTTGAATCGCCTGATTCCGATAAACGAGCAAAAAGTTATACTAGAACGAAAAACGGATCAGGAATCGCGATCAGAAAAATCGCGGATTTAATTCGAGAAAAAGAAAAACGACGAACAGATTAATGAATGAACGTTCGTTAACTGGATCTAATCGAAGAACGCGTTCGTTAAAATGAATGAACGGGCGAACGCTTGCTAATTAAATAAACCGGAAAACCGATCTATTAAAAAAACGAAACTAAAAAAACCGAACAAAACCAACGGAAAACCGATCGATTTTTCGAGAAAAACTGGCGGCGGGAGGTCTACCTCCGGCGACTCCGGCGAACGGCGGCGGCGGCGGGGCAGCGGGGCGGGGCGGCGCGGCGGTAGGGCAGCGACGCGGGGCGAGGCGGCGCGGCGGCGGTGCGACGCGGCGGCGGCGGGGCTAGGCTTAGGGTTTGGGGGCGGGGGCGTGGCTTGGGCTGTCGGGCCTCGGGCGGCGGCTATTTGAAGGCCCGGCCAGGCGGAGTCCTGGCCGGTTACGGCCCAAAGTCGGTTCGGACCTCTATTTTTTAAGAATTACGCTAAAAAAACAAAAGGAATACTAAACGGACTCCAAAAATTCCGAAATAAATTTTCCCCGACTTCTAAAATCAAGCCGCACAGGATGAACATTTATTTGGGCCTAAATGCAATTTTGAAAAACGCGCATTTTTCCTAAATTCAAATAAAATAGCAAATAAAACCAAAATAAAATCTTATTTGATTTTTTTATTAAATCCTCAATATTTCTTTATTTCGGGAAAGTAATTTTATTCCCTCTCTCATATTTTGATAATAGAAATAATTGAAGATGAAATAAATAAAATCAAATGATCCTATTTTAAAATTTTGAGAAAACTCAAATATGAAAATAACGAAATCCCCAACTCTCTCCGAGGGTCCTTGAGTTGCGTAGAATTTTCTAGGATCAACCAAAATGCAATAAAATATGATATGCAATGATGATCTAGTGTATAACATTCCAAATTGAAAATTTGGGATGTTACAGTAGTGCCTACTTTTAACATCATATATGTCATCTGCTTAGTTTAGACATGTTCTGTAATGCCACTTGTTTAGTTTCTATATCATATATGGGAATTATGCAGTCTCATGTCTTTTAGCCAGCCATAATATATGTGAAATATGCAATGACATCCTATTTAACCAGGAATCATATATTTAAATGATATCTTGCCCATCCTTTTCTTCATTACATTTCCATTTGTCGACAATGTTTGTACATTAAACTACTCTTCCTGTGAATCAGCCATTTGGGTGGGAGATGGAAAAATCTGGAGTGAAAATAAGGCCTTCAAAGCAGACAGTGCTACCTGTCGAAGCAGATCTCTTGTTGGGTCCCCATAGCTCCTTAGAGATGGATTCAGAGACAGATGACCAGTCCTATTCCTCCACTGAGGTGTATGCTCTAACTTGGCACGGTTATACTGCTCATATCATGCATACGGCGTCTTGCATTGAATAGTTTAGACATCATATACACAATATTCAACACCATGTTCTTAGTTCAGACATCATATCGAATGCCCTCTGTTTAGCATATAAATCACATATGTGAATTAAATGATGTGATCCTGATTACTTAGATAACATGTAGGTGAATTATGTCATGCGATCCTATTTAGTTATTCATCATATCTTTGAATTATGTTATGCTATGCTATCCAGTTTAGATAGACATCATATATGTGAAATTATGTCATGCTATCCGTTTTAGTTAAACAATATACATGTCAACTATTTCATGTCCTCTTTTTTCCACACTATATATTGCATCCGTCTCTCATACAATGTCTGTACATTCAACTATGTTTCCTGTTTATCAGCCATTTGAATTGGAGCGGGTGATGCCAGTATCTAGCGGACTAAAAACACGGTCTTCAAATAAAACAGTGCTACCTCTTGGTGGAGATAGCACCCCAGTTGTACATGCACAAGAACCAGCCCTACCACACATAACCCAAACTCTCGCAGATTGTACCCCTACTATGATGGACAGAGAACCAGCTTCATCCAATCTAACCCCAACCCCAGCCGATAATAACCCAGTTCCTATTGACACAGCACCATCTCCACCATAGAGCTCCCAAACAAGAGCATTTAGTAAGGCAGCTCCAGTGCCCATAGTGCCAGTACTATCACGGCGAACCCCAACTCCACCAGTTAGTACGCCTATTGTAGGACCTTGAAGTAGATGTGTCTAGAGGGGGGGTGATTAGACACTTAATGCTAAAGTTGCAATTTTTAAGCCTTTTCGGTTTAAGTGGAGTTTAGGCATAATTTCAACATTCACAATACATATCAAGCAAGCATGCAAAGAGTGTATAGGCAGTGGAAAATAAAGCATGCAACTTGCAAGAATGTAAAGGGAAGGGTTTGGAGAATTCAAACGCAATTGGAGACACGAATGTTTTTCCCGTGGTTCGGATAGGTGGTGCTATCCTACATCCACGTTGATGGAGACTTCAACCCATGAAGGGTAACGGTTGCGCGAGTCCACGGAGGGCTCCACCCACGAAGGGTCCACGAAGAAGCAACCTTGTCTATCCCACCATGGCCATCGCCCACGAAGGACTTGCCTCACTAGCGGTAGATCTTCACGAAGTAGGCGATCTCCTTGCCCTTACAAACTCCTTGGTTCAACTCCACAATCTTGTCGGAGGCTCCCAAGTGACAACTAGCCAATCTAGGAGACACCACTCTCCAAGAAGTAACAAATGGTGTGTTGATGATGAACTCCTTGCTCTTGTGCTTCAAATGATAGTCTCCCCAACACTCAACTCTCTCTCACAGGATTTGGATTTGGTGGAAAGAAGATTTGAGTGGAAAGCAACTTGGGGAAGGCTAGAGATCAAGATTCATATGGTGGGAATGGAATATCTTGGCCTCAACACATGAGTAGGTGGTTCTCTCTCAGAAATAGGATGCTAGAAATGTAGGCTTAGTCTGATGGCTCTCTCCATGAATGAAGAGGAGGTGGAGGGGTATATATAGCCTCCACACAAAATCCAACCGTTACACACAATTTACCAATCTCGGTGGGACCGAATCAACAAACTCGGTCAGACCAAAATAGTAAACCTAGTGACCGTTAGAGATTTTCGGTGGGACTGACATGCAACTCGGTAGGACCGATTTTGTTAGGGTTAGGGCATAACGTAATCTCGGTGAGACCGATTACACAAACTCGGTGAGACCGATTTTGGTAATTAGCTAACCAGAGAGTTGGTGAGGTAAACTCGGTGGGACCGATTTGCTCTTTCGATGAGATCGAAAAGTTACAAAAAGGAAACACTGAGTTTACATTGCAATCTCGGTGGGACCGATCCGCTCTTTCGGTGAGAGCGAAAAGTTACGAAAAGGAAACAGAGAGATTACAAATCTCGGTGAGACCGAGATCCCTATCGGTAGAACCGAATTGCTAGGGTTTGGCAGTGGCTTATGACAAGTGAAACTCGGTGGCGCCGGATAGGAATAATCGGTAGGTCCGAGTTTGGCTTTGGGTTTAGGTCATATGTGGAAGTGGGAAAGTAGCTGAGGATTTTGGAGCATATCATTAAGCACATGAAGCAAGAGGCTCATTAAGCAACACCTCATCCCTCCTTGATAGTATTGGCTTTTCCTATGGACTCAATGTGATCTTGGATCACTAAAATGTAAAATGAAGAGTCTTGAGCTTTTAAGCTTTAGCCAATCCTTTGTCCTTAGCATCTTGGAGAATTCCCACAACCTTTAGTCCATGCCACTCCATTGTTGAACTTATCTGAAACATACTAGATAGAAACGTTAGTCCAACAAGAGATATGTTGTCATTAATTACCAAAACCACCTAGGGAGCACTTGTGCTTTCAATCTCCCCCTTTTTGGTAATTGATGGCAACATACATCAAAGCTTTAGATAAAGATATAAAGAACAAGCAAGTAAAGCTTTGGGACATGTAACAAGCATAGGCTCCCCCTACATGTATGCACTCATGTAAATGTGAAATATAGAGGCATGTGAGAGCATAACCATGACAGAGTAGGCAATGTGTTACATGTATCTTGGCCATATGCATCAGAGCAAAAGATTATCAAGTAAAATACCTTATGCTCATGAGTCCTTCTTGCAAACAGTATGTACATAAGCAAGAATTCCTCATACTCATGATTTTGATGCATACACTTACCTTGTAGTCTTTAGCTGGCTTAGGATGGAATGAACCTGCACAAACAAGGTTAGATAACACAGGTACCTCCACTAGTCAGAGCAAACCAAAGAAGCCACAAGAGAACCAAGACTGGGATGACATGTAGAGAGTGAGTACAAGGTACCACATTGGATTCAACATGTCCCCAAGAGTAAAGATATGCAATGAATTTGACTGATTTCTTTCCCTTAGGTGTCTTGCTCCCCCTGAATCTTACATGGGATATTGGGAGAAGATAGGGAACAGAAAATCAGAGCTGAAAGATACAAATGGATAGAACTTAATGCAAATAAGCACATATGAACATGTCTTTCCCCCAAAAAGACATGTGACATCTCTCCTCTTGAACATCAAGCATCTGGGACATCTGGGATCCTTGGGTATTCTCTCCCCTGGAAATCTCTTTCTCCCCCTTAATACTTTCTCTCTTGTAGGTTTGGTCCTTGAGACTTTCTCTCCCCCTTGAGCTTTGATGTGATCTCTCTCTCCCCCTTTGACATCAATTTCCAAGAAGGGCTTTCTGGAATCCGTCGTATAGGTTTGGTCCTTGAGACTCAGCACAAAGCAATGGATAAAACTGTGATGCTTGTAGAGGACAAGATTCATTGAGTAGAGCTAGATCAGAAGAAATATAGAACAAGTGGCAAACTGTTTTTCCTGTTGCGTAGTCGGTGGCACCGAGTGGCATGTTTCGGTGGTACCGAAAAGATTCGGTTGGACCGAAAATTACAAGTCGGTGAAACCGAGTTCACACAGAGAAAAACACTTGTCACCTCAGCTCACTAGACATGTAGGATCTCACAAAGATTTGCAATGAATTACCTGAAGGATTTGCAAGGAATTGAATGCAGAAAATGCAGAACAAAAACAAAAAGAAAAGAGAAGAAACTGAAAGATCTAGATGAAGTTTTTTTTGTTTTGGAAAAAGAGAAAGAAAATAAACATGCATGAGACAAATGCAATAACACAGAAAAGAACACAAGAGAACTTCATCTAGAGTTGGGCGGTGACATAGTCACCTATGTTAGAGTATATTGACTTAGGAGTCACGTGAGAACACTTGATCATAGGTCATACTCATCGTTTAAGCTCAAAATGGGGTTACCATTTTTCGTTTAAGCATCTTGATGTATTCACATCTTGTTGAGTTGCTTTGACTCATGTCTTGGAGTAAAGCTTCTCTAAGATGGAATAACATACCTTGGGTGGTGGTGTGGTTCTTGCTCATGTAGTTGAACTTGTGTGGGTGCTCAAGGTTGATGTAGCTCATCAAGAGTTGGGAGCACCACTTGGAGTTTGAGTTCATCTACCTACATGGGTTAGTTCTTGCAAGGAAGAGCACTTGTGTATCCAAAAATGACAATCATGAAGCTCAACATGGAATTTGTCAAAGGATATGTTTGAATGGTTTTATGCTTCCTTGTCTTCAACCACCATTTGTAGAGACTTGGTGATGTAGAGATTGCTCAAGATGTGAGTGAGTCGCAATCTCATGGAATTAGATTCAACCAAGCATCTACATGGGTTAGACAACATGCAAGGTACAAATATATCCAAGACATAAGATAGTCATCATAAGAGATATATCATGGATTAGTCATAAGCTCATGTCTTGCATGTATCCAATGGAGTTCCTACTCCAAGTTCGAAGCATCAATAATGTTCAATTCACCTCTCAACCTGCAAAATACTTTCTCATCAAGAGGTTTAGTAAATATATCCGCTAATTGCTTGTCGGTGCGAACATGCTTAAGATCAATGTCACCCTTAGCAACATGGTCTCGAATGAAATGATGACGAACTTCAATATGCTTAGTTCGAGAATGTTGTACATGATTATGACCAATTTTGATAGCACTTTCATTGTCACAAAGCAGTGGAACATGTTTCACATAGATCCCATAATCTTTAAGAGTTTGGGTCATCCAAAGTAATTGAGCACAACATGAACCAGCGGCAATGTATTCCGCTTCGGCGGTGGATAAGGATACCGAGTTTTGTTTCTTGGAAGACCAAGACACAAGAGATCTACTAAGAAATTGACAAGTACCCGAAGTAGACTTTCTATCAACCTTGTCTCCGGCATAATCCGAGTCGGAATAGCCAACAAGATCAAAAGAAGACCTCTTAGGATACCAAATGCCAAAGTTTGGTGTATGAATTAAGTATCTCACTATCCTTTTCACGGCCTTAAGATGACATTCTTTAGGAGCAGCTTGATAACGTGCACACATGCACACACTTAGCATAATGTCGGGACGTGAAGCACATAGGTATAACAAAGAACCAATCATAGAGCGATAAACCTTTTGATCAATCGGTTCACCATCTTTGGTCAAATCAAGATGTCCACTAGTAGGCATGGGTGTAGGCATACCTTTGCATTCTTGCATATTGAACTTCTTGAATAAGTCCTTGGTGTACTTCGTTTGAGAGACAAATGTACCTTCCTTAGTTTGCTTGATTTGCAAACCGAGAAAGAATTTGAGTTCACTCATCATAGACATCTCAAACTTCTCTGACATTAGCTTTCCAAACTTTTCACTAAAGAGAGGGTTAGTTGAACCAAATATGATATCATCAACACAAATTTGGCATACAAATAGTTCTCCATTAACCCTTTTTGTAAAAAGAGTAGAATCAATTTTACCAATTTCAAAACCACTTGCAATAAGGAACTTGGTCAAGCATTTATACCATGCTCTAGGAGCTTGTTTAAGACCATAAAGAGCTTTGTGAAGTTTGTAAACATGATTTGGTTTCTTAGGATTGATAAAGCCGGGAGGTTGTTTGACATAAACTTCCTCCTCTATTTCACCATTTAGAAAAGCACTTTTAATGTCCATTTGGTACAAGGTGATATTATGGTGATTAGCATAGGCAAGTAAGATGCGAATGGACTCAAGTCTAGCAACGGGAGCATATGTCTCACCATAGTCCATACCTTCGACTTGTGTGTACCCTTGGGCGACGAGACGTGCTTTGTTGCGAACCACTTGTCCATCTTCATCTTGCTTGTTGCGAAACACCCATTTGGTTCCAATGATGTTGTGGTTGTTGTCGGGCTTCTCAACCAATGTCCAAACTTGGTTTCTCTCAAAGTTGTGTAGCTCTTCATGCATAGCGTTTATCCAATCCGGATCTTCCAATGCTTCTTCAACCTTCATAGGTTCAATGCTAGAGATGAATGAATACTTTTCACAAAAGTTAGCTAAATGAGTTTTTGAGCGAGTGATTCTCCCGGTTTGTATATCATTGAAGATTTGCTCGACGGGATGATCTTTGGCAATTCTTGCTCGAACTCGTGAGAGCTTTTGCTTGGGTCTTCGTTGAACATCTTCTTCATCTTGTTCTTCTTCTTGGCCTTCTTCATTGTTGACGTTGTCGTTCTCTTGTCGTGGTGGAGAAGGAGGTTGTTGATGTTCGTCTTGATGCATTTCCTTGTCTTCTTCATCTTGGTGTGTCCCACTTGTGGATGCTTCCGTATCAATTCTTGGTTCACCTTGTCGTGAAGTAGAAGCTTCCACTTGGACGGACGAGGTACTCTCCTTCACCTCCGTTGGACGAATTTTGCCAATAGACAAGTCTTGGATTGCTTCTGAAGGGTCTTTGTCTCCTACATCGATTGGCAATTGCTCTACTTGCGAGCCTTAGATTCATCAAACTTCACATCTACCGTCTCTTCAACCTTTCGGGTGAAATTGTTGTAGACACGGTAAGTGTGAGAGTTTGAGCCATAACCAAGTAGAAAACCTTCATGAGATTTAGGAGCAAACTTTGAATGACGATGCTTGTCAAGAATGTAGCACTTTGAGCCGAATACTCGAAAGTATCCAACTTGGGGTTTGTTACCGGTGAGGAGCTCGTATGCCGTCTTGCCGAGTAGCTTGTGAAGATACAAGCGATTTGTTGCATGACAAGCTGTCTCAACCGCTTCTGCCCAAAAGTGCTTCGGCATCTTGTATTCATCAAGCATCATTCTTGCCATTTCGATGAGCGTCCGATTCTTCCTCTCAACAACTCCATTTTGTTGAGGTGTGTACGTAGCCGAGAACTCGTGTGAAATCCCTTCTTCGTCAAGAAAGGTGTCCACATTTGCATTCTTGAACTCCGTTCCGTTGTCACTCCGAACCTTCTTGATCTTCACGTCAAACTGATTTTGGGCCTTCCTAGCGAAGTTTTTGAAGATCTTCTGGACCCGCGACTTGTCATTAAGAAAGAACACCCACGTAAATCTTGAAAAATCATCAACTATAACTAGACCAAAGGAATTTCCACCGAGTCTCTTGTAGGCATTGGGACCAAAAAGATCCATATGAAGTAGCTCGAGTGGCCTCTTTGTGGTCATGATGTTCTTCACGGGATGCCTTCCTCCAACCTGTTTACCTGCTTGACAAGCACTGCAAAGTCTATCCTTATCAAATATGACATCGTTAACTCCAAGGATATGATTTCCTTTAGTAAGCTTGTCAAGGTTTCTCATGCCAACGTGACCCAGTCGTCTATGCCACAACCAACCTTTTGAGGATTTAGCAACAAAGCAAGTTTTAGGTTGTGCCTTTTTAGAGAAATCGACAATGTAAAGATCACCTCTACGCATATCGATAAAGACCATTTTATGATTGTCTCGACGAAATACTTGGCAATCTACCTCAGTAAATAGGACATTCAAACCGAAATCAGCAAGTCTAGATACTGAAAGTAAGTTGTAGCCGAGAGATTCAACGAGCATGACATTTTGAATGGAACTATCATGTGAGATGGCCACCTTACCAAGGCCAATCACTTTACCCTTTGAATTATCACCAAAGGTGACATATTTTCGAGGGCCGTCATTTTCAGCAAGCTCGCGGAACATCTCTTCATCTCCGGTCATATGATCAGTACATCCACTATCAAGAACCCATTCCTTTCCTCCTGACGCATATCCCCGAAGATTTGCCGTAAGACCAAAATGTCTCATTGCTTCATCAAGATCGAGGTCACTATCATCATCATCATCATCATAGTATCCATGTTCACCATGATCTTGTGACTCATCATTTCCTAGAGACGGTAATTCATTAGATAAATGATCATCAAAGTGGTCACCTTTATGAATTCTTATAGCTTCGGATATAATGATTCCAACATCTCCTTTCGCACGCTTGAGATTGGTAAGCTCAAATAGACAATCACCAAAACTAGGATCACTAGAGTTCATCTTACTCAAGGCAATAGATTTATGGAGAATTTCATCCAAGTTTTTTAAGGAATAATCGGGAAATCGTTCCTCAAGAAATTTTCATATAGTATAGGCACAATTAAGAGTAGTCAAACTAGCAATCAAATTTTTGGGCAATCCTCTAATGATGAGCTCAATAGTTCTAAGATTGCGAATTAAGTCAATATCTTCATCTAGGGTAGGATGCAAAGGATCAATATGAGGTGCACAAGGGCTAGCAATATACTTGTTCAAATGATATTGATTGAAGATTACAAGCATCTCATTTTTCCACTCATGAAAATATTCTCCATCAAGAATAGGCACTCTATGTCTAAGACTCCCTAAAGTAGACACATCCATCTTCCTCCAATGGTGATTAAACCAAGGCAATGGAGACCAAAGTTCTGATACCACT
The DNA here is from genome assembly GCF_003073215.2 of Triticum urartu. Taxonomy (NCBI): domain Eukaryota; kingdom Viridiplantae; phylum Streptophyta; class Magnoliopsida; order Poales; family Poaceae; genus Triticum; species Triticum urartu. The sequence continues at coordinate 321,797,796 of NC_053022.1, forward strand.
TGTAGGACCTTGAAGTAGATGTGTCTAGAGGGGGGGGTGATTAGACACTTAATGCTAAAGTTGCAATTTTTAAGCCTTTTCGGTTTAAGTGGAGTTTAGGCATAATTTCAACATTCACAATACATATCAAGCAAGCATGCAAAGAGTGTATAGGCAGCGGAAAGTAAAGCATGCAACTTGCAAGAATGTAAAGGGAAGGGTTTGGAGAATTCAAACGCAATTGGAGACACGGATGTTTTTCCCGTGGTTCGGATAGGTGGTGCTATCCTACATCCACGTTGATGGAGACTTCAACCCACGAAGGGTAACGGTTGCGCGAGTCCACGGAGGGCTCCACCCACGAAGGGTCCACGAAGAAGCAACCTTGTCTATCCCACCATGGCCATCGCCCACGAAGGACTTGCCTCACTAGCGGTAGATCTTCACGAAGTAGGCGATCTCCTTGCCCTTACAAACTCCTTGCCCTTACAAACTCCTTGGTTCAACTCCACAATCTTGTCGGAGGCTCCCAAGTGACACCTAGCCAATCTAGGAGGCACCACTCTCCAAGAAGTAACAAATGGTGTGTTGATGATGAACTCCTTGCTCTTGTGCTTCAAATGATAGTCTCCCCAACACTCAACTCTCTCTCACAGGATTTGGATTTGGTGGAAAGAAGATTTGAGTGGAAAGCAACTTGGGGAAGGCTAGAGATCAAGATTCATATGGTAGGAATGGAATATCTTGGCCTCAACACATGAGTAGGTGGTTCTCTCTCAGAACATATGAGTTGGAAGTGTAGATGTGTTCTGATGGCTCTCTCCACGAGTGAAGAGGAGGTGGAGGGGTATTTATAGCCTCCACACAAAATCCAACCATTACACACAATTTACCAATCTCGGTGGGACCGAATCAACAAACTCGGTCAGACCGAAATAGTAAACCTAGTGACCGTTAGAGATTTTTGGTGGGACTGACATGCAACTCGGTAGGACCGATTTTGTTAGGGTTAGGGCATAACGTAATCTCGGTGAGACCGATTACACAAACTTGGTGAGACCGATTTTGGTAATTAGCTAACCAGAGAGTTGGTCAGGTAAACTCGGTGGGACCGATCCGCTCTTTCGGTGAGACCGAAAAGTTATGAAAAGGAAATAGAGAGATTACAATCCCATCTCGGTGAGACCGAGATCCCTATCGGTAGAACCGAATTGCTAGGGTTTGGCAATGGCTATGACAAGTGAAACTCGGTGGCGCCGGATAGAAATAATCGATAGGTCCGAGTTTGGCTTTGGGTTTAGGTCATATGTGGAAGTGGGAAAGTAGCTGAGGATTTTGGAGCATATCATTAAGCACTTGAGCAAGAGGCTCATTAAGCAACACCTCATCCCTCCTTGATAGTATTGGCTTTTCCTATGGACTCAATGTGATCTTGGATCACTAAAATGTAAAATGAAGAGTCTTGAGCTTTAAGCTTTAGCCAATCCTTTGTCCTTAGCATCTTGGAGAACTTCCCACAAACTTTAGTCCATGCCACTCCATTGTTGAACTTATCTGAAACATACTAGATAGAAACGTTAGTCCAACAAGAGATATGTTGTCATTAATTACCAAAACCATCTAGGGAGCACTTGTGCTTTCACCTATTCCTGTGGAGGAAGCACAACCAGCTAGTCGTAGTTTAGCATCTATCGCATTTGATGTTGTTAAATCGTATGTGCGTATCTTTCCATCTTGGAAATATTATACTGAAGATGAAGGAAAATGCCAGTTGCAGGTGTTTGTCCAGGAGTTATGTGTAAGTAATGTTATTCATGGCAATTACTTTGCTTCGTCCCATACATCCTACCTCCATGATGGTTATAATACAACAAATTTTCCCATTTTTCTCTATAGAGAAGGACTGATTTGGAAACTCAGGATGAGGTAACCTGTGCTAATACCTCTGCTATCTTCAAGAATGCTTGGTGGCAGTATCGGAATTACCTGAAGAAAACGTACTTCACCGGCAAAGAAACTCATCAAATTCCCTTATGTTCTCTTGAGACACATTTACTGGATGATTATTGGGAACACCTTGTTCTGTACTGGTCCCGAACCAAGAATGTGGTAAGGTCTATGAGCTCATTTTCTATTTTTAAGTATTATATTCTTGCGTCTTACTGTACTCTGTTCATGTAGAACAAGTGCCTAAACCTGAAGAACAACTGTTCTAATTTAAGATTCCATTGCTACCATAGGACATAGATATATGTTTGTTTGATGCTTTTATTATGTACTAGTACTTGGCAATAGAAGACTTGGTAGTTTAATCCTGTCCACCTTACTAATGAACTGGTTCACCGAAATGAGTTTCATATACTAGTACATGCTAAACTTGTTATGTGTCTGCTTGTTTCTTCTTTTAGAATGCTGACAGAATACTGGGGAAGAGTGCCTTATTAAGCAACGGTAAAGGAAGTAATGCAGATAAGGTTCAGGATAGTGACACATCCTGTAGCGACCAGACCTCAAACAGTCTGATCTCTGTGCTCCGGTGTCATCCCCGGATCAGTAATGCTGACACCACACAGTACTAGGAGGATTTATAACAGAGTAGCAATCACACACTTATTACATCGAGTGTCTCAATAGAGAACTTATTACAATAAATATGGCTTAAGGCCATCTAATAACGATAACAGCGGAAGGCTTGGAAGATAAGTGAGTCCATCAACTCCAACGGCATCACTGAGTATAGAACCACGACCTAAAAGCACCTTAATCGTCATCTGAAAAAAGTCTGCAACATTAACGTTGCAGCCCGAAATGGGTCAGCACATGGAATATGCTGGCAATGTAACACATAGAGAGTAATGGAATGAAATAGGCTATACTATATGCATATTTGGCTGGTGGAAAGCTCTATGGTTACAGTTTTGCGTAAAGCCAATTTTTCCCTACTACAAAGGAATAAATTTTATTTAACTATCATGGTAGTTGTTAAACATTGAGAATGGTTGACAACATCCTCAATCCCAATTAAACAATATCATTAACAAAACCCAACAAAATTAATTTAGAGTAACATGTTGAGATTCACATGATAATCCAAGTACTAGATACTCAAGTTGTCCATAACCGGGGACACGGCTAACCATGATTAGTTTATTACACTCTGCAGAGGTTTGCGCACTTTTCCCCACAAGACTCGATCGCCTCCGTTTGGTTTCTCGCACTACCTGGTGTTTGAGAAGACGGATGACCGAGACATAGTCTTTCAGAAGCGCTAGCACCTTACGATCGGGTAGACCGTACCACCTACATCCCCTACATCTGCTAGTCTACCACTGTAAGAGTTCGCACGACTTAGTCAACTATGCTAGAGCCCATAATAGCTTGTGGCTGCACACGGAAGTTTCTAGTATGAATAGTCTCATGATCCCTTTGAGCCTGGGTGGCGGTCCATAAAGAAAAACAGGCAATCCTGGAATATCCAGGTACCTCAATCCACCCAGATGTGTGTTTAAGTTGCCATCTTAGATAAACCATTAATTAACAATCTCACATCTGTCATGGATTTCACTCACCCAATCCACGTCTACTAGCATAGCATGGCATAATGGCAAACGTAGAAGTAACTCCCAAAGGTTTGATAATATAACAGGTAATAGGTACTACCTCAACTACTTCCCATCCCACAATTTAATTAGATCCTAATCATGCAATGTTTGAGGATTGATCTAATGCAATAAAACTAGGTAGTAGGAAAGGTATGATCAAAGTGTTACTTGCCTTGCTGATGATCCGCGAAACCTAGACATTCGAAGTAACAGGCGGCGCACTCCGGGTATTCTATCGCAGACAAACAAACAAGCATACAATAAGTACTCATCTAATGCATAGGTAAAAATCAAATAAGAGATCTAAGCAGAAAGTTCAACTTAAGAACTCTGGTTTGCAAAAAGAATCAAATCAAACGAAGCAACGAAAGTCAAACGGCGAAAGAAAACAACTTCGTTCTACTAATCTGGATCTAAGTCAAATTTTACAGTAGCAAAAACTTGTTTAAGTTGGTTAAACGGATAGAGGGTTTCGAGACGAAACTCCAGGCGCTTGAATCGCCTGATTCCGATAAACGAGCGAAAAGTTATACTAAAACGAAAATTGGATCAGAAATCGCTATCAGAAAATCGCGGATTTAATCCAAGAAAAAGAAAACGACGAACGTTCGCTAGAATGAACGAACGGACGAACGCTCGCTAAATAAATAAATCGGAAAACCGATCTATTTAAAAAAAACCAAAACTAAAAAAACCGGCGGAAAAACCGAACGGCTTTTCGAAAAAAATGGCGGCATGGATTTCGAGGCGACCTCGGGCGGCGGGTCTGCGAGGCGGCGGCGTCCGGCGGTGGCGGCGGCGCGAGGCGCTGGCGGGCGGCGGCGCGGCTAGGGTTTGGGGGCGCGGGCGGGCTGGCTTCGGCTGGGCTCCCCCCGACTTATAATGGCTAGTCGGGCCGGAGTCCCGGTCGGACACGACCCGTAGGTCGGTTCGTTTTTTTATATAATTACGTGCAGAAGAAAAATAAAAAGAAATACTAAACGGACTCTAAAAATCCCGAAATAAATTTTCCCGGGCTTCTAAAATCAAGCCGCACAAGGTGAACATTTATTTGGGGCCTAAATGCAATTTTGAAAAACGCACATTTTTCCTAAATTCAAATAAAATAACAAAAAACTCCGAAATAAAATCTTATTTGATTTTATTATTAAATCCTCAATATTTCTTTATTTTGGGAAAGTCATTTTATTCCCTCTCTCATATTTTTGTAATAGAAATAACTAATGATAAAATAATAAAAATCAAATGATCCTATTCTCAAAATTTGAGAAAACTCAAATATGAAAATAATGAATTTCCCAACTCTCTCCGTGGGTCCTTGAGTTGCGTAGAAATTTCTAGGATCAAACCAAAGCAAAATAAAATATGATATGCAATGATGATCTAATGTATAACATTCCAAATTGAAAATTTGGGATGTTACACATCCTGTCTTGGTTTAGTGTTGGAGTTACTGGCCACTACCGCTTGCACAAGCTATTCAAACTCACTGTCTGAATCAGTTTGGTTTCTTGAGTCTCAACTACAAGCTGAAAGACATCGATTAGTTGTGCTGCGACAAGAAGCGGAAGGACTGCGGAAGTCCCTGGAGCATTCAGATGCATACTTTCTGGTGCAACAGCAAGCGTTGGAGGATTTTAGCGCCAAACAGGACAAAGCTAATCAGCTTGCTAAGCTTATTGCCAGCATGGTGGATACCCATGATAATGTTTCTTGAGCTCTTCTGAAGTTGTTTCAGTTATGCTCTTGTTTTGCTACCGCGTTTATTTGCACTGGTGCCAATTTTGACGGCCAGTGTATATGATATGCTGCTTTGTTCCCTATATTTGCACTGGTGGCGAACTTTGATGCCCAGTGGATGTAATATGTGTAATAGCCGTGATAGCCTAGCGTTAGTTGCTTGCTTATTTATTTCCTTGTTGTCTTGTTTATTTGTTTGCTTGTAGTCATTGCAGTTCTTTTTCCGCGGTTAACTAGTGGCTGCAATAACCTAATTTTTAAAACTAGGCCACAATAACCATGGGCTAAGATTTACTGTAGTGACAATGGGCCTCCTACGGGCCGTGGAAACAATGGGCCTTCTACGGGCCGTAGAAACAATGGGCCTTCTACGGGCCGTAGAAACAATGGGCCTTCTACGGGCCGTATCATCAACGGGCCTTATACGGGCCGTATGATCAATTGGCCAAACATGGGCCAATAACAGGCCGCATTATGGCCGTAAACAGGCTAGAGTTGGAATCGTCCATTCATGGGCCGACCGTAACGGGCCATCGTTAATAGGCCGTATTTGATGACGCTATGAAAACAGCCCAACGTATTAACGGACCACAAACGGGCCGACTGTAACCACGGGCTGAATTTGGCCCATAAGCAGAAAATGACAGTAACGGGCCGTAAGTAAATGAATGCTGGAAATGAGCCCAAGAATAAATGGGCTCTGAGAAGGCCGAAAGATAACATGGGCTGGAAACGGCCCAACGGAATAACGGGCCGTTAATGGGTATAAAGTGATACACTGTTCATTATGGGCCAGTTTCATCACGGGCCGTTAATGGGTGTAAAGTGATACACTGTTCATTATGGGCCAGTTTCACCACGAGCCGTTAATAGGCCAAGAGTTACATAGGGCCTCATATGGGCCGAAAGACGTCATGGGCCAGAAGTGAAAACGGGCTGGAATCATATTGGATGGCCCAGATGATGATACTGGGCCTAATTCGGATAGGGCGTAACGTGCCTTGGGTTAGCGGGCAGTAAATGGGCTATATGCGAAGGCCGTTAACAGGCTTTCCATGGGCCGGCCCGCCACCTTTTGACCAAGTCAAACAGGCCGGCCTTTTCACATGAATGGGCCTCTGTTGGGCCGTGCCACGTGTCGACGTATCATAGGCGCCTTCCGTCCAATGAGTGGTTGACATCTGTCCCAATGATGAGCCGACACGTGTTTCCTCCAGCCAATGATGATTTTACACGTGGAAAATCCCCATTGGTCGGTGCTGTTAACGGGTTATCGGATCCAAAACCTGACCCGATAACTTAACGGCGTTCCGTTACGGTGGATGCCATGTGTCGGTCACCCTTGACGAAAGCACTTCTGTGACGCGCGATTTATCGTCGTGGAAGTGGACACTTCCGTGATGATAATTTTGGTAATGTCATGGAACACTTCTACGACAACACTGGTATGACTATCTTGATTCTGTCATAAATTTGTCATGGATGTACATGCATGACAAAAATAGCGACCTACTATGACAAACACGTATCATCACGGAAGTGTATTTTTTTTTGTAGTGAATGTGAAGAAATAGACAATACATTAGTGATGGTACATGGTCATATGTTTGGAACCTGGTTTTATTATGTACTTTGTAATGAAATACAACTAATATTTTACATGGGTTCACCAGAATAAGTTCTGTATATAGACCAAAGCTATTTTGTTTGGTTTTGCTGCCTCCTTAATATCTTCTGTTCTGGTACTACTAATGTCAAACCTCAACTTTTCAGCGAGCTATGGAAAAAATGGTGGAACCGCCACCTTCTGAAGGCGGCGAGGCAACTATAACCGCAATGTCAACTCTTGCTGCAGTGGGTCAGTACTTGTCCACTAATAGTGCCAAAAGCACGTTCCTGCGTAATACTGGGTTGGTTGTTAAGGCAATATCATCCAAACTGCCTCATGATCAAGATATGCAATCTCAAAGCAATGTTGTATCTGTGCTCCAGACACAAGTCCATTCCCTAACAGAGACCCTTTGTGAAACAAGGAGAAACATTGCTCAATGTCGTCAAGATATGCAAGGTTTTGAATCCAGACTATCAGACATTTGCTATGTTGTTCAGGAGCCTAGGGGAAATGAAGGCGAGGGTTACGGTGCTCCATCGGACAATACAACATGAAAATGTAATAGTCAGATCAAATGAACTGAGCTTCTGAACTTCTGGTGGTGCATTTATCTGCTAAACTGTTAAGTTTTATGCCAACCTTCCTTTTGTTATATAGTTGTAATTTGTTTTGGTGCGATACAAAATTTATTCTTAACGTGCAGCCACCGGTTGAAGAAAACAGCAAGCCATTTTTGCATAGTGTAGGGTGTTCCCTATATTTGCACTGGTGGCGATCTTTGATGCCGAGTGGATGTAACCTGTGCAATCGCCTTAATAGCCTAGCGTTAGTTTCGGCCTTATTTATTTCCTAGTCTTCTTTTTCCCTGGTTTGCTAGTGGTCGCAACTACCATGGGCCATATATGGGCCGTAGGATCCATGGGTCTCCTACGGGTCGTCAATAAATGGGCCTGTAATCGGTGGGCCTCGGGCCGTCGGATAAATGGGTCTACTTGGGCCGTAATCGGGCGTAATTGGTATCGGCTCAGCACGGTAACGGGTCGTTAATAGGCCGTAGGACAGCAAAGGCTTAATTCTATCACAGACATAACGGGTCGTTAATGGGCCAGAATATAGGACGGGCTGGAAACGGCGCAACGGCTTAACATGCCAGAAACAGGCCAACTCTTGCCATGGGCTGAATTTGGCCCATTAGGGTAACATGCCAGTAATGGGCCGACTCTTGCCATGGGCCAAATTTGGCCCATTAGGGGAACAGGCCAGTAACGGGCCGACACTTGCCATGGGACAAATTTGGCCCATCAGGGGAACAGGCCAGAACGGGCCGGAAGTAATCGAGGGCCGAAAAGGAGCCCAAGAACGTATGGGCCGTCAATAGGCCGAAAGCTAACATAGACTGGAAACAGCCCATGTAGATCACGGGCCGTTAACGGGTATAAAGAAAATTATTGTCCATTATGGGCTAGAGTCACCGTGGGCCTGTAAATGGCCGAAAGATACGAAGGCCTCATATGGGCCGAAAGACGTCGTGGGCCATACATGGGCCAAATGAGAAATGGGCTGGTGTTATATTCGACGACCCACATGACGTTGTTCGGCCGATTTCCTTTAGGGCCTAACGGGCCGTGAGTTAATGGGCCGTAAAATGGGCTATTTGCGAAGAGACCATTAACAGGGTTTTCATGGGCCAGCCTGTTAACTTTTGACCTAGTCAAACGGGCCAGCTTTGTAAGCTAAATGGGCCAGTGGTGGGCCGTGGCATGTGTCGACATATCATAGGCACCTATCTGACCCATTGACGAGCTGACACGTGTTTCGTCCGACCAATAAGAATTTTACACATGGAAATTTCCCATTGGTCAGGGCTGTTAACGGGTTATCGGATCCAAAACCTGACCCGATAGCTTACCGGTGTTCCGTTACGGTGGATGCCACGTGTCGGTCACCCTTGACGAAAGCACTTCTGTGACGCGTGGATTATCATCATGGAAGTGTACACTTCTGTGATGATAATTTTGGTAATGTCATGGAACACTTCTACGACAACACAGGTATGACTATCTTGATTCTGTCATAAATTTGTCATGCATGTACATGCATGACAAAAAACGTGACCTACTGTGACAAACACGTATCATCACGGAAGTGTATTTTTTGTAGTGAAGGGAGCAGGTACACTTACCTCATAAAGTTCTAGTTTCCTCCCACTCACTTCTTTCGAGAGAAACTCCTTCTCTAGAAAGGATCCATTCTTAGCAACAAATGTTTTGCCTTCAGATCTGTGATAGAAGGTTGATAACCCATAAGTATAGGGGATCGCAACAGTTTTCGAGGGTAGAGTATTCAACCCAAATTTATTGATTCGATACAAGGGGAGCCAAAGAATATTCTCAAGTATTAGCAGCTGAGTTGTCAATTCAACCACACCTGGAAACTTAATATCTGCAGGAAAGTATTTAGTAGCAAAGTAATATGATAGTAGTGGTAACGGTAGCAAAAGGTAATGATAACAAAAGTAATGTTTTTGGTATTTTGTAATGATTGTAACAATAGCAACGAAGAAGTAAATAAGCGAAGAACAATATATGGAAAGCTCGTAGGCAATGATCAGTGATAGAAAATTATGCCGGATGCGGTTCATCATGTAACAGTCATAACCTAGGGTGACACGGAACTAGCTCCAATTCATCAATATAATGTAGGCATGTATTTCGAATATAGTCATACGTGCTTATGGAAAAGAACTTGCATGACATCTTTTGTCCTACCCTCCTGTGGCAGCGGTGTCCTAGCGAAAACTAAGGGATAGTAAGGCCTCCTTTTAATAGAGTACCGGACCAAAGCATTAACACATAGTGAATACATGAACTCCTCAAACTACGGTCATCACCGGGAGTAGTTCCGATTATTATCACTTCGGGGTTGCCGGATCATAACACATAGTAGGTGACTATAGACTTGCAAGATAGGATCAAGAACTCACATATATTCATGAAAACATAATAGGTTCAGATCTGAAATCATGGCACTCGGGCCCTAGTGACAAGCATTAAGCATAGCAAAGTCATAGCAACATCAATCTTAGAACATAGTGGATACTAGGAATCAAACCCTAACAAAACTAACTCGATTACAAGATAAATCTCATCCAACCCATCACCGTCCAGCAAGCCTACGATGGAATTACTCACGCACGGTGGTGAGCATCATGAAATTGGTGATGGAGGATGGTTGATGATGACGATGGCGACGGATTTCCCTCTCCGGAGCCCCGAACAGACTCCAGATTAGCCCTCCCGAGAGGTTTTAGGGCTTGGCGGCGGCTCAGTATCGTAAAACGCGATGAATCATTCTCCCTTATTTTTTTCTCTCCGAACACGAATATATAGAGTTGGAGTTGAGGTCGGAGGAGCTTCAGGGGGCCCACGAGGTAGGAGGCGCGCCTAGAGGGGTAGGCATGCCCCCACCCTCGTGGCTAGGGTGTGGGCCCCATGGCCTTGATCTTTTGCCAGTATTTTTTATTATTTCCAAAAATACGCTCCGTGGAGTTTCAGGTCATTCCGAGAACTTTTGTTTCTGCACATAAATAATACCATGGCAATTCTGTTGAAAACAGCGTCAGTCCGGTTTAGTTCCATTCAAATCATGCAAGTTAGAGTCCAAAACAAGGGCAAACATGTTTGGAAAAGTAGATACGACGGAGACGTATCAACTCCCCCAAACTTAAACCTTTACTTGTCCTTAAGCAATTCAGTTGACAAACTGAAAGTGATAAAGAAAAACTTTTACAAACTCTGCTTGCTCTTGTTGTTGTAAATATGTAAAGCCAGCATTCAAGTTTTCAGCAAAGATTATAGACTAACCATATTCACAATAACGCTTAGGTCTCATGTTTACTCATATCAATGGCATAATCAACTAGCGAGCAATAATAATAAATTTCAGATGACAACACTTTCTCAAAACAATCATAATATGATATAACAGGATGGTATCTCGCTAGCCTTTTCTGAGACCGCAAAACATAAATCCAGAGCACCTTTAAAGATCAAGGACTGACTAGACATTGTAATTCATGGTAAAAGAGATCCAGTCAAGTCATACTCAATGTAAACTAACAGTAATGAATGCAAATGACAGTGGTGCTCTCCAGCTGATGCTTTTTAATAAAAGGATGATGACTCAACATGAAAGTAAATAGATAGGCCCTTCGCAGAGGGAAGCAGGGATTTGTAGAGGTGCCAGAGCTCGGTTTTGAAATAGAGATGAACAATATCTTGAGCGGTATACTTTCATTGTCAACATAACAACCAAGAGGTGGCGATATCTTCCATGCTACACACATTATAGGCGGTTGCCAAACAGAATGGTAAAGTTTATATCCCCCCTCCACCAACAAGCATCAATCCATGGCTTGCTCGAAACAACGAGTGCCTCCAACTAACAAGAGTCCGAGGGGTGTTTTGTTTGCAATTATTTTGATTTAGTTTGCATAAAGCATGGGACTGGGCATCCCGGTGACCAGCCATTTTCTCGTGAGTGAGGAGCGGAGTCCGCTCCTCTTGAGAATAACCCGCCTAACATGGAAGATACGGACAAACCTAGTTGATACATGAGCTATTCGAGCATATAAAACAGAATGAATATTTGAAGGTTTAGAGGTTGGCACATACAAATTTACTTGGAATGACAGGTAGATACCTTATATAGGTAGGTATGGTGGACTCATATGGCATAACTTTGGGGTTTATGGAATTGGATGCACAAGCAGTATTCCCGCTTAGTACAAGTGAAGGCTAGCAAAAGATTGGGAAGCGACCAGCTAGAGAGCGACAACAGTCATGAACATGCATTAAAATTAATCAACATTGAATGCAAGCATGAGTAGGATATAATCCACCATGAACATAAATATCGTGAAGGCTATGTTGATTTTGTTTCAACTACATGCGTGAACATGTGCCAAGTCAAGTCACTTAAATCATTTAAAGGAGGATACCACCCTATCATACCACATCACAACCATTTTAATAGCATGTTGGCACGCAAGGTAAACCATTATAGGCTCCTAGCTAATTAAGCATGGCACAAGAAATTATGATCTCTAATTGTCATTGCAAACATGTTTATTCATAGTAGGCTGAATCAGGAACGATGAACTAATCATATTTACAAAAACAAGAGAGGTCGAGTTCATACCAGCTTTTCTTATCTCAGTCAGTCCATCATATATCGTCATAATTGCCTTTCACTTGCATGACCGAACAATGTGGATAATAATAATAGTGCACGTGCATTGGACTAAGCTGGAATCTGCAAGCATTCAATAAACAGGAGAAGACAAAGCAATATGGGCTCTTTTGTCAGATCAACAATAATGCATATAAGAGCCACTTCAACAATTTAATTAAGGTCTTCTCCTATCGACCCCCAAAGAAAAGAAAAGAAATATAACTATATACACGGGAAAGCTCCCAACAAGCAAAAGAAGAACAAGAAATCTTTTTGAATTTTCTTTTTAATTACTATTACAAGCATGGAAATTAAAACTAGCTAAAACCTACAACTAATTTTTTTGTTTTTCTTAATGTTTATTAAACACACAAGAAGAAAGCAATAAAAAGAAAATAAACTAGCATGGATAATACAGTGAAAAAGTATGAGCACCGACATCTAGCAACGAGTGTGTGAACATGAATGTAATGCCGGTGAGAAATACGTACTCCCCCAAACTTAGGCTTTTGGCCTAAGTTGGTCTAATGCCACGGATGGCCTGGCGGATATCCAAAGTTGCAGTTGGGGTCGTACTGAGTTGCAGCAGTCATTGCATCGTGGGCTGCAGCTTGGAGGCGAGCTATCTCAGCCCTCCTCTTATACTCTTCGGCCTCCTCTCTGGTTATAAAATATCTCCCTTTGCCTGAAAGTCAAAGAAAGTAGAAGCAGGGAGAGCGACGTGATAGGTGCGTCGTCTGTCAAAGATTAATCGATACTGGAGGAACTGATCATTCCTCTCAACAAAATGATGACGAACCATAGCCTCATAATCCAAATAAGCAGGAGGCTACTCAATATTATCCTCACGTATGGTTATACCAAGAAAATTAGCTATGCGGGTTGCATAAATTTCACCAAAGAAATCTCCATTAAATCTATTAAGATGCAACCTACGTGCAACAATGGCTCCTAAATAATGTATCTCCTAACACAGCACTCCTAAGAATACTGAGGTTAGGGACACACATATGACATGCTTCATCTTTACCGTTAATGCATCTACCTATGAAGAGAGCAAAATAATGTATAACAGGAAAATGAATGCTCCCTATGGTAGCTTGTGCTATATCTCTAGATTCCCCCATAACTATACTATCAAGAAAATCTCTAAATTCAGATTTGCGAGGTTCACTAGCACTACCCCATCGTGGAAAAGTCCTCTAAATCTATAGTGTAAGAATTTAAAACTATACAGAGGCTAGCCAACTCGTTCCCAGAAGGCTCCCTCGATTGGTCTTCGTCAGCCGTCGGATCTGGTTTTCTGGCGTGTCTAGGCCGTCAGATCTCCACCTCATGGTCAAACACGATTTTCACCTCGCAGTTGTTTTGACCGGTCAATGACGAGTGGGCTCGTCTCGCGCGCTTGTTGGCTGGGTTGACGGTGGCCGCGTGCATGAGGTTTTGGCCAATCCGCACCCCGCACCGCGCATCCGGCAGCCAATCCATCCTCGCCTCGTCCCACTCCCGCACCAGCCACCACCCAAACCCTAGCCCCCTTTCCCCTCGATCCCCACAGCCTCTCCCGCCTCCTCCATCCCTCCTCCTTGCCTCGCCACGGCCTCCCCCAGGAGCCTCGCCGCCCCTGTGAGCTCGGTGGCGGGATGAATGGACAGGGGAGGTGGGCGATGAGGGCTACTCCATCCACCAGATCCGCGCCGCCCCTGCCCAAATCTTCTCCGCGTGCGCCGCACCCAATCCCGTCCTCGCTCGTCTTGTCCCACGGCCAGCTCCCCATCCTCCTGCGGTTCCCCTCCCTTTCTTCCTTGTCCTCCCTTACGACACGCCGTCTGTCTCCATCCCACGTCCTCGCGGCCGCCACAGCCTCTCCAGGAGGCTCGCCCTTCGTGCTGCAAACAGCAGGCACGGATCTGCAGGAGGAAGAGGAGATCCCGGGGTCCAGGCGGTGGCTCGGTCGATGCGAGGTGATGGCGAGCCGATGAGTGTGGGCGGTCAAGACTACGGTCGCAGCTTTGGTGGTTGCGCACATGTCAGCGATTGCATCTGATGTCACACACCGAGGTGAGCTTCTCTCTCTCTCTCTCTGAACTTGTACAACACTACATAAAAATAGCTTCTCTTTGGCCGTGTGTTATTTGGAGATTTTTGCTCCATGTTGTTTCCCTTGATTAGGTTTAGAAGATGATTGTAGCACTTAGTCCAATTAGTATTTTTTCATATGCTTTGAATAAAATTGTGTTCAGAGATCATGTTGTATACACTTAGGATGCATACAATCATTTTTGCAGGTTCAAACAGGAGAAGAAGTACTATCTTGCCTGCCTGAAATTAATAGGAGCTCAGCCTGAATGTCGGATGTTCTTGAAGAAATACCTGGAATGTAGGATGGAGAGGTTAGCATGCTTACTCCATGTGTAATAATTTTAGAACTACTGTGTTGTAGTAATGTGTTTAGCTAAACCTCTTATTTGGCACATCCATAATTCAAACCAGTTTATGCGTGATGATTTAGGGTGTGTTTTGCTTTTTTGCCACTTTAAATTTAAATGCTCAAGACATTTGATAAGCGTAGATTGCAGTTGCAGAGAGTATGGTCATAAAAGTTTTGAAGAAATTTGTGAAGGTTGTCATTAAGATCTTTTAAGAGAGATATCTCCTTGTACCAAATGAAGCGGACGCTACAGGGCTTCTGCAGATGGGTGCATCAAATGGCTTCCCTGGTATTTGTGGAAGCATAAAATGTGAGGTGGAAGCGTTGCTAAAGATCTACATATTGTAGCAGTAGTTTTTACTGTGAAACATAAGCTCTTTTTATAGTGCAATTATTAAATTGTAGTAGTAGTTTTTCTTGCAGCTTGTAGTAGTAGTTTTTCTTGTCAAAATCAGTCCTTTCTCTGTACTTGTTGATCTTTTTAGTCTGAATTTTCTAGCCAATTTAGGATTTTTGTTTTGCAACATTATGGATGACGCATGTCTTTTATATTGGCTCGGATTGCAAGCTCTTCTTTACATTGGTGACACATATGACCTACAGCGTTGAATCAGTTGCATTTTTGTTGAATTTCAAATCAAAAGTCTTGAATTACAGTTTCAGATCTTTTTTACTTAGCTTGGCAATCAGTTACAGTTTCAGTTCTTTTTTACTTAGCTTGGCAATCAGTTAACTATCCAAGTACAACTTATTGAATGACATGTGTTGTCATGAATGAAAGCCGGTCCAGTCCAACCTATCGTTTTTTTATTGGGTCTAAAACTTGACTGAACCTGAACTGAAGTTTAGCTTAGCCTCATTTGACAAACAGATACACACACAACGCAGAATATATGTTCGTTCTTGAATGATATACTATATATATACCTTCATCCACACTATCTGATCACCAGTGCTTTTTGTTGTTGTCAGCGACATCATGGCTGCCGGCGGCAGAATGATGGAGAAGGAGCGGGAGAAGCAGGAGCTGCTCGGCCGCGCTAGCGCCGGTGAGATCTTCCAGCGTGCGCCGACGGACAAGCCGGCATTCACGCTGGCCCAGATCAAGAAGGCAATCCCGCCTCACGCTTCCAGTGCTCGGTGATCAGGTCCTTCTCCTATGTGGTCTATGACCTTGTCATCATCGCGTCCCTCCTGTACGCCGCGTTGGTCTGGATCCCAGCACTCCCGAGCATGCAACAGCTGGGCGCCTGTCCGCTCTACTGGGTCGTGCAGGGCTGCGTCATGAACGACATCTGGGTGATCGCCCACGAGTGCGGCCACCACGCCTTCTCCGACTACTTGCTGCTCGACAACATGGTCAGAAGCTCATTATCGTCTTGTCTAGCATTGCTATTATTCTGAACCTGGTATGGCCTCAAAATAAACTGAAATAGGGGAGTTGTTGGTCAAACAAATAATTCTGCATGTTTGGACACTCAGTTTTCTGCACTTTAGTCATCTGTATGGGTTGGGTTCATGAATAATCAGTGGCTGGCATCATTTTATATTTGCACCGTTTGAGTGCCGATTACAGTAGGTCTACATTTTTTAATCAAAGTGTTTTTATGTTACTTTGTTCTTCCAGTTTTCTGTCAGTAGTTTGTTCAATTCGTACGCTTGGGATTTGTTTGATTGACGTACCTTAAAGCTGATGCAATAATGCATGAACTATATTCTGCCCTTTTTATGCCCAAGGTATAGTTCTCAAATTTTGATGCTATAAACATGACTACATGAGGGAGAGTAGAGAATATGACAAAGTTAGATGAGATTTGTAGTGAAAAGCTTTCTTTCTTTTGTTTACCTACATATCTTGATTGCATGATTGATTCTTTTGCTGGATGTTAGGAAGCTTGAAAGTTCGGTTTTCTGATGGTGAGTTTATGTGTGGTTTCAGGGTTACAGATGCCACAAGGCTTGCATAACAAGGGTGGATTCCCTGAAAGGGGAGGCTTGCCAACCAAAAGGTGGTTCTTTCTTCTGTTAATTGTTTCGATCCTCTTTTTTTATTTATGCAAAAAGGAATGCTATTGCTTATGTTCTCTGATGAACTGCACCTTGAATTCTTGATTTTGCAATTCACTGAAGAATCGTCCATCACAAACTCTGTTCATTGAGAACTTTACCTGGATATGCTAAAGCTTGCACACTGACATTTGTTGTTCAGTTAGCGCTGGAGTTGTGCAACTCCCATGTAGTTTTCTAATGTGTCAACAAACTGAAAATTGTTGATCCTTCTCACTACAGATCGTGTCATGAGCTCGGAGACATTAAGGCACTGTTAGTTAGATGTTCTAATATTATCACGATCTTCCTTTTTTGTTTAGCCTAGCAAAGGTAAAATTGTTTCTTCTTTTCAAAATGTAAATTTTGTTGTCTGAAGCTCGTTTGGAACACTATGTTATGAATTTACTCTCAGTTCACAGGTTGTTGATTATCTATAGCCTACTCTGCTACGCAGTGATCCAACCATTTTTTCTTCTCTTGCTGCCCTGGTTGTGCTTCTTCCTTCTGGTAATGCACTGCTCCTTAGCTTCTTTCTTTGTATTTCTTATGAGTGTTGCGTTTTGCGTATGCTGCTCCCCCTGTGTGCATATACCATGGGCTGTTCCCTTGTGTGCTGATGATGGATTAGCTTACAATCAGATTCGTGTAATGGAGCTAAAAATATATTGGCTGGTTGTATCTCTTAGTTTGGCAGAAAGCATAGCATATCAAATTGATCGGTGACCATCTTCCTCAGTTTCTGCATATTTATTATTGGGAAGAGAACCAGGCTACTCATCGATTAATAAAAACTTTATAGCTCTATTCTCCTTCAAATCATTTCTTTAGTATTATTCTCTTAGATTAAAGGTATTATTGTGATGTTGTCCTGTTGTTCTGTATGTATTGGATGGCCATTCAGACATGTTTTAATGCGCTGATAGATAGATGTGCTTTATGTTTGCATAGTTGTTCCTGTGTTCTTGCCTTTTTGTCTGTGTTTGTTTTGCAGGTTAGACGAAATGCTCTGTTCCTAGACCTGCATCTCGTTTCTGCTCCTCAAGGTTTGCTCTCCTTTTCTACATGTGCATTGTTTGTGGTTGTAGATACATTTATCTTCCTGTGCGTAACTGATGTCTAGCATTGCTGAAAACACCTTTATCAGAGCTGGTGTCCACGCCTTCATCATAGCTGGTGTCCACATGTTCATCAGAGATCGTGTCCACGGCTTCAGCGGAGCTGCTGTCCACACTTTCATCAGAGCTAATGTTCACGGGATCATCCATGCGAGCACTAGCGGTGCTACGTGTTACAAAAAGAGGCCACGGCGTCCCGCCGGTAGCAAATGAAGTGGAGGATTGAGAGTAGGCTGAGCTGTGAGAGAAAAATAGTGGATTCCTTTGTACTGGCACGCCCACCTTTGACAGTGTAGCTCCACCACTGCATGCGAGCTCCCCTCATGCTCAGCCGTGGTGGAAGCCTAAAACAACATAGATTATCAATCAACACAGACTAATCAAGTCACATTACTGTGACGATGTGTAAATCTGCCAGAGGTTTTGAATGGGACTTCACACCACCAAATTAGAATGTGTACAAGACACCATTTTTTCGACTAAAGGAGATTATGTTTATTATAATATGTACTTGCCCACTGTGGTCTTTTATCATCGGGACGACAAGCCACCATTTTTTATTCTATTAAAGGAAATTAATTTTGCTCAATATATGCCTTCCCACAACTAATAAGCCAACTAAATCATGGATTTTGTTTCGGGTGCAACTCTGCTACCAAATTAAAATGTGCATATACGTCTCATTGTAGATAGAAGCCACCGTTTTATTTCTTGAAGGAGATTACAATTGTTGCCATATGTGCTTGCCCACAACTAAACCAACAAACTACGGATTTTATTTTCAATGTCCACATGGATTCAACGGGTCTCTGTACCATCTTAGACTTTATACAACCAAATAAGAATGTGTATATATCATCTCATTGTACACAGCAACACACCATTTATGGGGCTAAAGTATATTTCATTTATTATCACACGTGCTTGCCCAGACATTTTTTTAAATGAGACTCTATACTATCAAGTTAAAATGTGTCCATTCATCTCATTGTGCATAACAATCCATCGTGTTTCCTATTAAAGGGGATCAAACCATGCAATTGTTTTTCATCACGGACATGGCTTTAGCGTGCCTCTGCTAATTTAGTGTCCACTCTATGATTTTTGTGAAGTTTGCAACTAAGAGAGATTAAATTTGTTGTCATGTGTGTTTGCCCGTAACAAAATCAACTGAACCATGTATTTCTTTTCATCGCTAACATAGAATCAGCAGGTCTCTGCGCCATTTGGCGTAACAAAATCAACTAAACCATGTTTTTCCCTTAGGTTTCTTATCCTTTTCCCTTTTTTTTGCAGGAAAATATGCATGGCCAGGTTTCTCATCATGATAACCATGTTTTCAAACTTGCTAAAAAAAATACAACCATGCCAACTTTACTCTCATCATAGTGCCCATATTCATGTTATGCAAAGCTCCCCTTTTCCCAGACTATTATTTAACAACGTAATAAACATGTTTAAAAAATAGTATGATTTAGTTGAAGGTTCTCGCAGCATGAAACTATTTTCATCGACAACATGTCTTCAGCAGGTCTCTGCGCCATTTGACGCAACGGGTCAACTAGTTTTCATAAAGATCAAACATGACAGTTTGATAATTACATGAAGATAAAAATTCAAACCTCCTCACAAAGGAACTAGTGAGATAGTGATACTGACGGCATTTTTCTGCCTCGAAGCTCACAAGATCAGCATTACGCAAATATGCGTTAAATTCTTCCTTAATTCCTGCTCGATCCATGAAGTCCTCTGAAGGCCATTCACAAGGCCGCACTGGAGTGTCCCTTGGTGGCTCATCATCAACATCACACATTGCAAGCCTGGGTCCTTGTTTCCTTGGAGAACCACCTTGGTACATTTTCCTAAACATATTTCTTCGTCTGAAAAATTTCTGAATTTTTTAGTAACTTCAAATAAAAGTAAACCAAACTCAACAAAATTGATAGCAACTACTCCTACAAGTGCCTAGAGCCTATATCATACATCAAAACTACTTGGAACCACATAAAATTGACATGCAAGCTCAAGAACATGGTCACCTAAGCAGCAAAAATATGCAATGAATAAAGCACTAGAATAAAAACTAATTGGACCATTGGAGGAGTCACATACCAAGGAACAATCCCCCAAAGCAGTTTTGTGAGAGGTGCTTTGAACAAGGAGATCGAAAATCGCAGCAAAATGAGCTAGAACTCGTTCTTGAGCTGGATAATGGTGTTTGTGGGAGGAAGAAGGAGTGTGTGGGTGCAGGAATAAGTGGAGGAGGGCCACCGTGGGCCCACGAGGCAAGGGGGCGTGCCCTCCACCCTCGTGGCCAGGTGGATGCCCCCCCTGCCGTGTTCTCAGTGCCAAATATTCTCAAATATTCCAAAAAAATCATATTTAAATTTCAGGGCATTTGGAGAACTTTTATTTTCGGGGTATTTTTATATTGCACGGATAATTCAGATAACAGACAGAAAATACTATTTTTATTTTATTTAATATAAATAACAGAAAGTAAAAAGAGGGTACAGAGAGTTGTGCTTTCTAACTTCATCCATCTCATGATCATCAAAAGGAATCCATTAACAAGGTTGATCAGGTCTTGTTAACAAACTCATTTCGAATAACATGGGACCGAAGAAATTTCGAATAATACTAAGTTACCTCAACGGGGATATGCACATCCCTAATAATTAGAATATCATATTTCTTCTTGATAGTAGGTAGAGGAAATTCAAAACCTCCAAAAATAATCGATGGAATTTTTTCAATAGAATTGATACTATGAACTTGAGGTTGTTTCCTCGGAAAGTGTACCGTATGCTCATTACCATTAACATGAAAAGTGACATTGCCTTTGTTGCAATCAATAACAGCCCCTGCAGTATTCAAAAAGGGTCTTCCAAGAACAATAGACATACTATCATCTTCGGGAATATCAAGAATAACAAAGTCCGTTAAAATAGTAACGTTTGCAACCACAATAGGCACATCCTCACAAATACCGACATGTATAGCAGTTGATTTATCAGCCATTTGCAAAGATATTTCAATAGGTGTCAACTTATTCAAATCAAGTCTATGATATAAAGAGAGAGGCATAACACTAACACCGGCTCCAAGATCACATAAAGCAGTTTTAACATAGTTTCTTTTAATGGAGATGGTATAGTGGGTACTCCTGGACCTCCAAGTTTCTTTGGTATTCCACCTTTAAAAGTGTAATTAGCAAGCATGGTGGAAATTTCAGCTTCCGATATCTTTCTTTTATTAGTGAAAATTTCTTTCATGTACTTAGCATAAGGATTCATTTTAAGCATATCAGTTAATCGCATACGCAAAAAGATAGGTCTAATCATTTCAGCAAAGCGCTCAAAATCCTCATCATCCTTTTTCTTGGATGGTTTGGAAGGAAAAGGCATGGGTTTCTGAACCCATGGTTCTCTTTCTTTACCATGTTTCCTAGCAACAAAGTCTCTCTTATCATAACGTTGATTCTTTGACTGTGGGTTATCAAGGTCAACAACAGGTTCAATTTCCATATCATTATCATTGCTAGGTTGGGCATCAACATGAACATTATCATTAACATTATCACTAGTTTCAGGTTCATTACCAGATTGTGTTTCAACATCAGAAATAGAAATATCATTTGGATTCTCCGGTGTTTCAGTAATAGGTTCACTGGAAGCATGCAAAGTCCTATCATTCTTCATTTTCTTCCTTTTAGAAGGACTAGGTGCATCTATATTATTTCTCTGATAATCTTGCTCAATTCTCTGAGGGTGGACTTCAGGATACAAAGGTTCCTAAGTCATTTTACCAGTTCTAGTAGCCACTCTAACAACAAAATCATTATTCTTACTATTCAATTCATTGAGCAAATCATTTTGAACTTTAAGTACTTGTTCTACTTGAGTGGTAACCATATAAGCATGTTTACTAATAAGTTTAAGTTCACCTTTGACATTAGCCATATAATCACCCAAGTGTTCAAGCATATCAGCACTGCGTTTTAATTCTCTACCAAAATAAGCATTGAAATCTTCTTGCTTAACCATAAATTTATCAAACTCATCTAAGCATGGGCTAGCAAACTTAGTAAATGGGATTTCAGCTTTATCATATCTATAGAGAGAATTTACCTTTACTACCTGTGTCGGGTTATCAAGACCATGTATTTCTTCAATAGGAGATGGATTAAAATTATGCATTTCTTCGACAGGTGGTAAATTAAGACCATGTATTTCTTCAATAGGAGGTAAATTCTTAACATCTTCAGCTTTAATACCCTTTTCTTTCATGGATTTCTTTGCCTCTTGCATATCTTCATGACTGAGAAATAGAACACCTCTCTTCTTCGGAGTTGGTTTAGGAATAGACTCAGGAAGTGTCCAATTATTTTCATTAGTCAACATATTGTTTAATAGAATTTCAGCTTCATCCGGTGTTCTTTCCCTGAAAACAGAACCAACACAACTATCCAGGTAGTCTCTGGAAGCATCGGTTAGTCCATTATAAAAGATATCAAGTACTTCATTTTTCTTAAGAGGATGATCAGGCAAAGCATTAAGTAATTGGAGAAGCCTCCCCCAAGCTTGTGGGAGACTCTCTTCTTCAATTTGCACAAAATTATATATATCCCTTAAGGCAGCTTGTTTCTTATGAGCAGGGAAATATTTAGCAGAGAAGTAATAAATCATATCCTGGGGACTACGCACATAACCAGGATCAAGAGAATTAAACCATATCTTAGCATCATCCTTTAATGAGAACGGAAATATTTTAAGGATATAAAAGTAGTGAGTTCTCTCATCATTAGTGAACAGGGAGGCTATATCATTTTATTTAGTAAGATGTGCCACAACAGTTTCAGATTCATAGCCATAAAAAGGATCAGATTCAACCAAAGTAATTATATCAGGATCAACAGAGAATTCATAATCCTTATCAGTAACACAGATAGGTGAAGTAGCAAAAGCAGGGTCAGGTTTCATTGTAGCATTAAGGGATTGCTGCTTCCATTTAGCTAATAACCTCTTTAGATCATATCTATCATTGCAAGCTAAATAGCTCTAGTAGCTTCTTCATCCATAACATAACCCTCAGGAACAACAGGCAATTCATATTTATTAGGGGGAGAGTCTTCATCATCATTTCATCAATATTATCAGTTTCAATAATTTCATTCTCTCTAGCCCTAGCAAGTTGTTCAGCAAGAAATTCACCAAGTGGCATAGTAGTATCAAGCATAGAAGTAGTTTCATCATAAGTATCATGCATAGCAGAAGTGGCATCGTCAATAACATGTGACATATCAGAATCAATAGCAGAAGCAGGTTTAGGTGTCGCAAGCTTACTCAAAACGGAAGGTGAATCAAGTGCAGAGCTAGATGGCAGTTCCTTACCTCCCCTCGCAGTTGAGGGATAAATCTTGGTTCTTGGATCTTTCAAGTTCTTCATAATGATAAGCAGATATAAATCCCAAGTGACTCAATGAATAGAGCTATGCTCCCCGGCAACGGCGCCAGAAAATAGTCTTGATAACCCACAAGTATAGGGGATCGCAACTATTTTCGAGGGTAGAGTATTCAGCCCAAATTTATTGATTCGAGATAGGGGAGCCAAAGAATATTCTCAAGTATTAGCAGCTGAGTTGTCAATTCAACCACACCTGGAAACTTAATATCTGCAACAAAGTATTTAGTAGCAAAGTAATATGATAGTAGTGGTAACGGTTGCAAAAGGTAATGATAACAAAAGTAATGTTTTTGGTATTTTGTAGTGATTGTAACAATAGCAACGGAGAAGTAAATAAGCGAAGAACAATATATGGAAAGCTCGTAGGCAATGGATCGGTGATAGAGAATTATGCCGGATGCGGTTCATCATGTAACAGTCATAACCTACGGTGACACAGAACTAGCTCCAATTCATCAATGTAATGTAGGCATGTATTCCGAATATAGTCATACATGCTTATGGAAAAGAACTTGCATGACATCTTTTGTCCTACCCTCCCGTGGCAGCGGGGTCCTAGCGGAAACTAAGGGATATTAAGGCCTCCTTTTAATAGAGTAGCGGACCAAAGCATTAACACATAGTGAATACATGAACTCCTCAAACTACGGTCATCACCGGGAGTGGTCCCGATTATTGTCACTTCGGGGTTGCCGGATCATAACACATAGTAGGTGACTATAGACTTGCAATATAGGATCAAGAACTCACATATATTCATGAAAACATAATAGGTCCAGATCTAAAATCATGGCACTCGGGCCCTAGTGACAAGCATTAAGCATAGCAAAGTCATAGCAACATCAATCTCATAACATATTGGATACTAGGGATCAAACCCTAACAAAACTAACTCGATTACATGATAAATCTCATCCAATCCATCACCGTCCAGCAAGCCTACGATGGAATTACTCACGCACGGCGGTGAGCATCATGAAATTGGTGATGGAGGATGGTTGATGATGACGATGGCGACGAATTCCCCTCTCCGAAGCCCCGAACGGACTCCAGATCAGCCCTCCCGAGAGGTTTTAGGGCTTGGCGGCGGCTCCGAATCGTAAAACGCGATGAATCCTTCTCCCTTATTTTTTCCCTCTCGGAACACGAATATATAGAGTTGGAGTTGAGGTCGGAGGATCTCCAGGGGGCCCATGAGGTAGGGGGCGCGCCTAGGGGGGCAGGCGCGCCCCCACCTTCGTGGCTAGGGTGTGGGCCCCCTGGCCTTGATCTTTTGCCAGTATTTTTTATTATTTCCAAAAATATGCTCCCTGGAGTTTCAGGTCATTCCGAGAACTTTTGTTTCTGCACATAAATACCACCATGGCAATTCTGCTGAGAACAGCGTCAGTTCGGGTTAGTTCCATTCAAATCATGCAAGTTAGAGTCCAAAACAAGGGCAAAAGTGTTTGGAAAAGTAGATACGATGGAGACGTATCAAAGGTGTACCCAACAGTTTCCTTTGGGTATCCTATGAAGACACATTTCTTCGATTTAGGTTCGAGCTTATCAGGTTGAAGCTTTTTCACATAAGCATCGCAGCCCCAAACTTTAAGAAACGACAACTTTGGTTTCTTGCCAAACCATAGTTCATAAGGCGTCGTCTCAACGGATTTTGATGGTGCCCTATTTAATGTGAATGCAGCCGTCTCTAAAGTATAACCCCAAAACGATAGCGGTAAATTAGTAAGAGACATCATAGATCGCACCATATTTAGTAAAGTACGATTACGACGTTCGGACACACCATTATGCTGTGGTGTTCCGGGTGGCGTGAGTTGCGAAACTATTCCGCATTGTTTCAAATGTAGACCAAACTCGTAACTCAAATATTCTCCTCCACGATCAGATTGTAGAAACTTTATTTTCTTGTTATGATGATTTTCCACTTCACTCTGAAATTCTTTGAACTTTTCAAATGTTTCAGACTTATGTTTCATTAAGTAGATATACCCATATCTGCTCAAATCATCTGTGAAGGTGAGAAAATAACGATACCCGCTGTGAGCCTCAATATTCATCAGACCACATACATCAGTATGTATGATTTTCAACAAATCTGTTGCTCGCTCCATAGTTCTTGAGAACGGCGTTTTAGTCATCTTGCCCATAAGGCATGGTTCGCAAGTACCAAGTGATTCATAATCAAGTGATTCCAAAAGTCCATCAGTATGGAGTTTCTTCATGCGCTTTATACCAATATGACCCAAACGGCAGTGCCACAAATAAGTTGCACTATCATTATCAACTCTGCATCTTTTGGCTTCAACATTATGAATATGTGTATCACCACTGAGACTACTATTGAGATTCAACAAAAATAGACCACTCTTCAAGGGTGCATGACCATAAAAGATATTACTCATATAAATAGAACAACCATTATTCTCATATTTAAATGAATAACCGTCTCGCATCAAACAAGATCCAGATATAATGTTCATGCTTAACGCTGGCACCAAATAACAATTATTTAGGTCTAAAACTAATCCCGAAGGTAGATGTAGAGGTAGCGTGCCGACGGCGATCACATCGACTTTGGAACCATTTTCCACGCGCATTGTCACCTCGTCCTTAGCTAGTCTTCGCTTAATCCGTAGTCCCTGTTTCGAGTTGAAAATATTAGCAACAGAACCAGTATCAAATACCCAGGTGCCACTGCGAGCTCTGGTATGGTACACATCAATAACATGTATATCACATATACCTTTGTTCACCTTGCCATCCTTCTTATCCGCCAAATACTTGGGGCAGTTCCGCTTCCAGTGACCAGTTTGTTTGCTGTAGAAGCACTCAGTCTCAGGCTTAGGTCCAGACTTGGGTTTCTTCTCCTGAGTTGCAACTTGTTTTCTGTTCTTCTTGAAGTTCCCCTTCTTCTTCCCTTTGCCCTTTTTCTTGAAATTGGTGGTCTTGTTGACCATCAACACTTGATGCTCCTTCTTGATTTCTACCTCCGCGGCCTTTAGCATTGCGAAGAGCTCGGGAATTGTCTTGTTCATCCCTTGCATATTATAGTTCATCACAAAGCTTTTGTAGCTTGGTGGCAGTGATTGAAGAACTCTGTCAATGACACTATCAACAAGAAGATTAACTCCCAGTTGAGTCAAGTGATTATGATACCTAGACATTTTGAGTATATGTTCACTGAAGAACTATTCTCCTCCATCTTGCGGCTATAGAACTTATTGGAGACTTCATATCTCTCAATCCGGGCATTTGCTTGAAATATTAACTTCAACTCCTGGAACATCTCATATGCTCCATGACGTTCAAAACATCGTTGTAGTCCCGGTTCTAAGCCGTAAAGCATGGCACACTGAACTATCGAGTAGTCATCAACTTTACTCTACCAGACGTTCTTAACGTCATCAACAGCATCTGTAGCAGACCTAGCACCCAGTGGTGCTTCCAGGACGTAATTCTTCTATGCAGCAATGAGGATAATCCTCAAGTTACGGACCCAGTCCGTGTAATTTCTACCATCATATGTCAACTTTGCTTTCTCAAGGAACACATTAAAATTCAACGGAACAACAACACGGGCCATCTATCTACAATCAACATAGACATGAAAAATAGTATCAGGTACTAAGTTCATGATTAAATTAAGTTCAATTAATCATATTACTTAAGAACTCCCACTTAGATAGACATCCCTCTAATCATCTAAGTGATCACGTGATCCAAATCAACTAAACCATGTTCGATCATCACGTGAGATGAAGTAGTTTTCAATGGTGAACATCACTATGTTGATCATATCTACTATATGATTCACGCTCGACCTTTCGGTCTCAGTGTTCCGAGGCCATATCCGCATATGCTAGGCTCTTCAAGTTTAACCCGAGTATTCTGTGTGTGCAAAACTGGCTTGCACCCGTTGTAGATGAACGTAGAGCTTATCACACCCGATCATCACGTGGTGTCTCGACACGATGAACTTTCGCAACGGTGCATACTCAGGGAGAACACTTTTATCTTGAAATTTGGTGAGAGAACATCTTATAATGCTACCATCAATCAAAGCAAAATAAAATGCATAAACGATAAACATCACATGCAATCAATATAAGTGATATGATATGGCCATCATCATCTTGTGCTTGTGATCTCCATCTCCAAAGCACCGTCATGATCACCATCGTCATCGGCGCGGCACCTTGATCTCCATCGTAGCATCGTTGTCGTCTCGCCAACTATTGCTTCTACGACTATCGCTACCGCTTAGTGATAAAGTAAAGCAATTACAGGGCGATTGCATTGCATACAATAAAGCGACAACCATATGGCTCCTGCCAGTTGCCGATTGCTACCTCTTGAGCACTTTGTTGGTTTTCCCTGAAGAGGAAGGGATGATGCAGCAAAGTAGCATAAGTATTTCCCTCAGTTTTTGAGAACCAAGGTATCAATCCATTAGGAGGCTATGCGCGATTCCCTCATACCTGCACAAAACAAATAAATCCTCGCAACCAACGCGATAAGGGGTTGTCAATCCCTACACGGCCACTTACGAGAGTGAGATCTGATAAGATAATATTTTTGGTATTTTTATGATAAAGATGCAAAGTAAAATAAAAGCAAAGTAAATAGAAAAGGAAATAACTAAGTATTGTAAGATTAATATGATGAAGATAGACCCGGGGGCCATAGGTTTCACTAGTGGCTTCTCTCAAGAGCATAAGTATTCTACGGTGGGTGAACGAATTACTGTTGAGCAATTGACAGAATTGAGCATAGTTATGAGAATATCTAGGTATGATCATGTATATAGGCATCACTTCCGAGACAAGTAGACCGACTCCTGCCCGCATCTACTACTATTACTCCACTCATCGACCGCTATCCAGCATGCATCTAGAGTATTAAGTTATGAAAACCGAGTAACACCTTAAGCAAGATGACATGATGTAGAGGGATAAACTCATGCAATAGGATGAAAACTCCATCTTGTTATCCTCGATGGCAACAATACAGTACGTGCCTTTCTGCCCCTACTTTCACTAGGAAAGGACACCGCAAGATTGAACCCAAAGCTAAGCACTTCTCCCATTGCAAGAAAGATCAATCTAGTAGGCCAAACCAAACTGATAATCCAAAGAGACTTGCAAAGATAACCAATCATACATAAAAGAATTCAGAGAAGATTCAAATATTGTTTATAGATAGACTTGATCATAAACCCACAATTCATCGGTCTCAACAAACACACCGCAAAAAGAAGATTACATCGAATAGTTCTCCACAAGAGAGGGGGAGAACATTGTATTGAGATCCAAAAAGAGAGAAGAAGCCATCTAGCTAATAACTATGGACCCGTAGGTCTGAGGTGAACTACTCACACTTCATCGGAGGGGCTATGGTGATGATGTAGAAGCCCTCCGTGATCGATGCCCCCTCCGACGGAGCTCCGGAACAGGCCCCAAGATGGGATCTCGTGGATACAGAAAGTTACGGCGGTGGAATTAGGGTTTTGGCTCCATATCTGATCGTTTGGGGGTACGTACGTATATGTAGGAGGAAGTAGTACGTCGGTGGAGCAACAGGGGGCCCACGAGGGTGGAGGGCGCGCCGGGGGGGGGGGGGGGGGGGGGGGCGGGGGGGGGGGGGGGGTAGGCGCGCCCCCTACCTCGTGGCCTCCTCTTTTGTTTCTTAACGTAGGGTCCAAGTCCTCTGGGTCTTGTTCGGCGAGAAAATCACGTTCCCGAAGGTTTCATTCCGTTTGGACTCTGTTTGATATTCCTTCTCTTCAAAACCCTAAAATAGGCAAAAAAACAGCAATTCTGGGCTGGGCCTCCGGTTAGTAGGTTAGTCCCAAAAATAACATAAAAGTGGATAATAAAGCCCAATAATGTCCAAAATAGTAGATAATATAGCATGGAGCAATCAAAAATTATAGATACGTTGGAGACGTATCAAGCATCCCCAAGCTTAATTCCTGCTCGTCCTCGAGTAGGTAAATGATAAAAACAGATTTTTTTATGCGGAGTGCTACTTGGCATAATTTTAATGTAATTCTTCTTAATTGTGGTATGAATATTCAGATCCGAAAGATTCAAGATAAAAGTTCATATTGACATAAAAATAATAATACTTCAAGCATACTAAATAAAGCAATCATGTCTTCTCAAAATAACATGGCCAAAGAAAGTTATCCCTACAAAATCATATAGTCTGGCTATGCTCTTGATAACCCACAAGTATAGGGGATCGCAACAGCTTTCGAGGGTAGAGTATTCAACCCAAATTTATTGATTCGACACAAGGGGAGCCAAATAATATTCTCAAGTATTAGCAGCTGAGTTGTCAATTCAACCACACCTGGAAACTTAGTATCTGTAGCAAAGTGTTTAGTAGCAAAGTAATATGACAGTGGTGGTAGCAGCAACAAAAGTAAAGACAGCAAAAGTAATATTTTTGGTATTTTGTAGTGATTGTAACAGTAGTAGCGGGAAAGTAAATAAGCATAAACCAGTATATGGAAAACTCGTAGGCACCAGATCAGTGATGGATAATTATGCCGGATGCGGTTCATCATGTAACAGTCATAACCTACGGTGACACAGAACTAGCTTCAATTCATCAATGTAATGTAGGCATGTATTCCATATATAGTCATACGTGCTTATGGAAAAGAACTTGCATGACATCTTTTGTCCTACCCTCCCGTGGCAGCGGGGTCCTATTGGAAACTAAGGGATATTAAGGCCTCCTTTTAATAGAGAGCCGGAACAAAGCATTAGAACATAGTGAATACATGAACTCCTCAAACTATGGTCATCACCGGGAGTGGTCCCGATTATTGTCACTTCGGGGTTGCCGGATCATAACACATAGTAGGTGACTATAGACTTGCAAGATAGGATCAAGAACTCACATATATTCATGAAAACATAATAGGTCCAGATCTGAAATCATGGCACTCGAGCCCTACTGGCAAGCATTAAGCATAACAAAGTCATAGCAACATCAATCTCAGAACATAGTGGATACTAGGGATCGAACCCTAACAAAACTAACTCGATTACATGATAAATCTCATCCAACCCATCACCGTCCAGCAAGCCTACGATGGAATTACTCACGCACGGCGGTGAGCATCATGAAATTGGTGATGGAGGATGGTTGATGATGATGACGGCAGCGAATCCCCCTCTCCGGAGCCCCGAACGGACTCCAGATCAGCCCTCCCGAGAGGTTTTAGGGCTTGGCGGCGGCTCCATATCGTAAAACGCGACGATTTCTTCTCTCTGATTTTTTTCTCTCCGAAAGCAAATATATAGAGTTGGAGTTGGCGTCGGACGGCATCTAGGGGGCCCACGAGGTAGGGGGCGCGCCCTAGGGGGGGGGCCCACCCTCATGAGAAGGGTGTGGGCCCCCTGGTCTTCATCTTTGGCGAGGATTTTTTTTATTTTTTCTAAGATGTTCCGTGGAGTTTCAGGTCATTCCGAGAATATTTGTTTTTTGCACATAAAACAACACCATGGCAATTCTGCTGAAAACAACGTCAGTCCGGGTTAGTTCCATTCAAATCATACAAGTTAGAGTCCAAAACAAGGGCAAAAGTGTTTGGAAAAGTAGATACGACGGAGACGTATCAACTCCCCCAAGCTTAAACCCTTGCTTGTCCTCAAGCAATTCAGTTGACAAACTGAAAGAAAGAAAGAAACACTTTTACAAACTCTGTTTGCTCTTGTTGTTGTAACTATGTTAAGCCAGCATTCAAGTTTTCAGCATGATGACCCACAAGTATAGGGTATCTATCGTAGTCCTTTCGATAAGTAAGAGTGTCGAACCCAACGAGGATCAGAAGGAAATGATAAGCGGTTTTCAGCAAGGTATTCTTTGCAAGTACTGAAATAAGTGGTAACAGATAGTTTTGTGATAAGATAGATTGTAACGAGCAACAAGTAACAAAAGTAAATAAAGTGCAGCAAGGTGGCCCAATCCTTTTGTAGAAAAGGACAAGCCGGAACAAACTCTTATAATAGGAAAAGCGCTCCCGAGGACACATGGGAATATCGTCAAGCTAGTTTTCATCACGTTCATATGATTCGCGTTCGATACTTTGATAATTTGATATGTGGGTGGACCGGTGCTTGGGTGCTGTTCTTACTTGAACAAACATCCCACTTATGATTAACCTCTATTGCAAGCATCCGCAACTACAACAAAAGTATTAAGGTAAACCTAACCATAGCATGAAATATATGGATCCAAATCAGCCCCTTACAAAGCAACGCATAACTAGGGTTTAAGCTTCTGTCACGCTAGCAACCCATCATATATTTATTACTTCCCAATGCCTTCCTCTAGGCCCAAATAATGGTGAAGTGTTATGTAGTCGACGTTCACATAACACCACTAGAGGCTAGACAACATACATCTTATCAAAATATCAAACGAATACCAAATTCACATGACTACTAATAGCAAGACTTCTCCCTTGTCCTCAGGAACAAACATAATTACTCACAAAGCATATTCATGTTCATAATCAGAGGGGTAATAATATGCATATAGAATCTGAACATATGATCTTCCACCAAATAAACCAACTAGCATCAACTACAAGGAGTAATCAACACTACTAGCAACCTACTAGCACCAATCCCGGACTTTGAGACAAGAATTGGATACAAGAGATGAACTAGGGTTTGGAGATGAGATGGTGCTGGTGAAGATGTTGATGGAGAATGCCCTCTCCCGATGAGAGGAGCGTTGGTGATGACGATGGTGATGATTTCCCCCTCCTGGAGGGAAGTATCCCCGGCAGAACAGCTCTGCCGGAGCTCTAGATTGGATCCGCCAAGGTTCCGCCTCGTGGCGGCGGAGTCTCGTCCCGAAAAGTTTCTTCTTATTTTTTCTCATCGAAAGACTTCATATAGGAGAAGATGGACGTCGGAGAGCCACCAGGGGGCCCACGAGGTAGGGGGCGCGCCCTAGGGGGGGTGTTGGAAATATGCCCTAGAGGCAATAATAAATTGGTTATTATTATATTTCCTTGTTCATGATAATCGTTTATTATCCATGCTATAATTGTATTGATAGGAAACTCAGATACATGTGTGGATACATAGACAACACCATGTCCCTAGTAAGCCTCTAGTTGACTAGCTCATTAATCAATAGATGGTTATGGTTTCCTAACCATGGACATTGGATGTCGTTGATAACGGGATCACATCATTAGGAGAATGATGTGATGGACAAGACCCAATCCTAAGCCTAGCACAAGATCATGTAGTTCGTTTGCTAAAGCTTTTCTAATGTCAAGTATCATTTCCTTAGACCATGAGATTGTGCAACTCCCGGATACCGTAGGAGTGCTTTGGGTGTGCCAAACGTCCCAATGTAACTGGGTGGCTATAAAGGTACACTACAGGTATCTCCGAAAGTGTCTGTTGGGTTACCACGAATCGAGACTGGGATTTGTCACTCCGTGTAAACGGAGAGGTATCTCTGGGCCCACTCGGTAGGGCATCATCATAATGTGCACAATGTGACCAAGGAGTTGATCACGGGATGATGTGTTACGGAATGAGTAAAGAGACTTGCCGGTAACGAGATTGAACAAGGTATCGGATACCGACGATCGAATCTCGGGCAAGTACAATACCGCTGGACAAAGGGAATTGTATACGGGATTGATTAAGTCCTTGACATCGTGGTTCATCGATGAGATCATCGTGGAGCATGTGGGCCAACATGGGTATCCAGATCCCGTTGTTGGTTATTTACCGGAGAGTTGTCTCGGCCATGTCTGCATGACTCCCGAGCCCGTAGGGTCTACACACTTAAGGTTCGATGACGCTAGGGTTATAGGGAAAGTATGTATGCGGTTACCGAATGTTGTTCGGAGTCCCGGATGAGATCCCGGACATCACGAGGAGTTCCGGAATGGTCCGGAGGTAAAGATTGATTATATAGGAAGTATGGTTTTGGCCACCGGAAGTGTTCCGGGCATCACCGGTAGTGTACCGGGACCACCGGAGGGGTCCGGGGGTCCACCAGGTGGGGCCACCAGCCCGGGAGGCCTACATGGGCCAATAGTGGGAAGGGACCAGCCCCTAGGTGGGCTGGGGCGCCTCCCACCAAGGCCCAAGGCGCCTCCAAGAGGGGAGGGGGGCAAACCCTAGGGCAGATGGGCCCTAAGGCCCACCTCAGGTGCGCCTCCCCCTCTCCCCCTTGTGGCCGCTACCCTAGATGGGATCTAGGGCTGCCGCCACCCCTAGGGAGGAAACCCTAGGTGGGGGCGCAGCCCTCCCTCTCCCCCTATATATAGTGGAGGCAAAGGGGCAGCCCAATACATGAAGTTCCTCCCCTGTTGGCGCAGCCCTACCCCTCTCCCTCCTCGTCTCTCGTAGTGCTTGGCGAAGCCCTGCTGGAGTCCCGCGCTCCTCCACCACCACCACGCCGTCGTGCTACTGCTGGATGGAGTCTTCCCCAACCTCTCCTTCTCCCCTTGCTAGATCAAGGCGTAGGAGACGTCACCGGGTTGTACGTGTGTTGAACGCGGAGGTGCCGTCCGTTCGGCACTAGGATCATCGGTGATTTGGATCACGACGAGTACGACTCCATCAACCCCGTTCACTTGAACGCTTCCGCTTAGCGATCTACAAGGGTATGTAGATGCACTCCCCCTCCCCTCGTTGCTAGATTACTCCATAGATTGATCTTGGTGATGCGTAGAAAATTTTAAATTTCTACTACGTTCCCCAACAGTGGCATCATGAGCTAGGTCTATGCGTAGTTTCTATGCACGAGTAGAACACAAAGCAGTTGTGGGCGTCGATTTTGTCAATTTACTTGCCGTTACTAGTCTTATCTTGATTCGGCGACATCGTGGGATGAAGTGGCCTGGACCGACCTTACACGTACTCTTACGTGAGACTGGTTCCACCGACTGACATGCACTAGTTGCATAAGGTGGCTAGCGGGTGTCTGTCTCTCCCACTTTAGTCGGATCGGATTCGATGAAAAGGGTCCTTATGAAGGGTAAATAGAAATTGGCATATCACGTTGTGGTTTTGGCGTAGGTAAGAAACGTTGCTAGAAACCTATAGCAGCCACGTAAAAACTTGCAACAATAATTAGTGGACGCCTAACTTGTTTTTGCAGCATGAGCCTTGTGATGTGATATGGACAAAAGGATGTGATGAATGATATATGTGATGTATGAGATTGATCATGTTCTTGTAATAGGAATCACGACTTGCATGTCGATGAGTATGAAAACCGGCAGGAGCCATAGGAGTTGTCTTAATTTATTTATGACCTGCGTGTCAACATAAACGTCATGTAATTACTTTACTTTATTGCTAAAGCATTAGCCATAGTAGTAGAAGTAATAGATGACGAGACAACTTCAAGAAGACACGATGATGGAGATCATGATGATGGAGATCATGGTGTCATGCCGGTGACAACGATGATCATGGAGCCCCGAAGATGGAGATCAAAAGGAACAAAAATGATATTGGCCATATCATGTCACTATTTGATTGCATGTGATGTTTATCATGTTTTACATCTTATTTGCTTAGAACGACAGTAGCTTAAATAAGATGATCCCTCACTAAAATTTCAAGAAAAGTGTTCCCCCTAACTGTGCACCATTGCGAAGGTTCGTCGTTTCGAAGCACCACATGATGATCGGGTGTGATAGATTCTAACGTTCGAATACAACGGGTGTAAGCCAGATTTACACACGCAATACACTTAGGTTGACTTGACGAGCCTAGCATGTACAGACATGGCCTCGGAACACGGAAGACCGAAAGGTCGAGCATGAGTCGTATAGAAGATACGATCAACATGAAGATGTTCACCGATGTTGACTAGTCTGTCTCACGTGATGATCAGACACGGCCTAGTTGACTCGGATCATGTTTCACTTAGATGACTAGAGGGATGTCTATCTGAGTGGGAGTTCATTAAATAATTTGATTAGATTAACCCAATTATCATGAACATAGTCTAAATTGTCTTTGCAAATATGTTGTAGATAAATAGCTCATGTTGTAGCTCCCTGTTTCAATACGTTCCTAGAGAAAGATTAAGTTGAAAGATATTGTAAGCAATGATGCGGACTAGGTCCGTAGTCCGAGGAGTGTCCTCACTGCTACACAGAAGGCTTACGTCTTTGATGCACCGCTCGATGTGCAAACCCCTACAACGTCGTCTGTGGATGTTGTGAACACCTGACAGACACATCCTAATGACTACATGATAGTTTAGTGCACCATACTTTACGGCTTAGAATCGGGATTCCAATGACGTTTTGAACGCCATAGAACATATGTTCCAAGAGCTGAAATTGGGATTTCAGGATCATGCCCGTGTTGAGAGGTGTGAGACCTGTGACAAGTTCTTTTGCCAACAAGATGGAGGAGAATAGCTCAGCTAATGAGCATGTGCTCAGAATGTCTGGGTGCTACAATCACTTAAATCAAGTGGGAGTTAAACTTCCAGATAAGATAGTGATTGATAGATTTCTCTAGCCACTATCACTAAGCTACTAGATCTTCGTGATGAACTATGACATGCAAGGGATGGAGTTGATCCCGGAGCTGTTCGCGGTGCTTAAGACCGCAAAAGGTAGAAATCAAGAAGGAGCATCAAGTGTTGACGGTTTAACAAGACCACTGGTTTCAAGAAGGGCAAGGGCTAGAAGGGAAACTTCATGGATGACAAACCAGTTGCCGCTCCAGTGAAGGAACCCAAGGTTGAACCCAAACCCGAGACTGAGTGCTTCTATTGCAAGGGGAACGGTCACTGGTAGCGGAATTACCCCAAATGCATGGTAGATAAGAAGGCTGGCAACTTCAACAAAGTATATACGTGTTATTAGTGTGTACCTCACTAGTACTCCTGGTAGCACCTGGGTATTGGATACCGGTTCAGTTGCTATTATTGGTGACTTGAAGCAAAAGCTACGGACTAAACGGAGACTGGCTAAGGGCGAGGTGACGATGTGTGTTGGAAGTGTTTCCAAAGTTGATGAGATCACCATCGCACGCTCCATCTGCCTTCGGGATTAATATTGAACCTAGATAAATGTTATCAGGTGTCTACGTTGAGCATGAATATGATTAGATCATGTTCATTGCAATACGGTTATTCATTTAAGTTAGAGAATACTGGTTATTCTGTTTACATGAATAATACCTTTCATGGTCATGCACCCTATGTGAATGGTTCATTGAATCTCGGTCGTGGTAATACACATGTTCACGCCAAAAGATGTAGAGTTAATAATGATAGTACCACTTTCTCATGGCACTGCCGCTTAGGTCATATTGGCGTAAGATGCATGAAGAAACTCCATGTCGATGGATGTTTGGAGTCACTTGATTTTGAATCACTTGACACATGCGAGCCATGCCTCATGGGTAGGATGACTAAGACCCCGTTTTCAGGTACAATGAAACGGGCAAGTGACTTGTTGGAAATCATGCATGCTGATGCGTGTGATCCAATGAGAATTGAAGCGTGCGGTGGATATCGCTATTTTCTCATCTTCACTGACGATTTGGGTAGATATAGGTATATTTACTTAATGAAGCACAAGTCTGAAACGTTTGAAAGGTTCAAGAAATTTCAGAGTGAAGTTAAGAACCATCATGACAAGAAGATCAAATTCCTATGATCTGATCGATGAGAATTTATGAGTTATGAGTTTGGCAATCACTTAAGACATTGTGAAATTGTTTCACAGTTGAAGCCACCTAGAACACCACTGGGTTATGGTGTGTCCGGACGTCGTAGTCAAACCTTATGAGATATGGTGCGATCTATGATGTCTCTTATCAATCTACCGTTTTCATTTTGAGGTTATGCGTTAGAGACAGCTGCATTCACTTTATATAGGACACCATCTAAGTCCGTTGAGACGATGTCATAAGAACATTGGTTTGGCAAGAAACCAAAGTTGTCGTTTCTTAATGTTTGGGGCTGCGATGCTTAAGGCTTCAGCCGGAGAAGCTCGAACCCAAAGTGGACAAACACATCTTCATAGGATACCCAAGGGTGACAGTTGGGTATACCTTCTATCTCAGATCCGAGGGCAAATTGTTTGTCGCTAAGAACGGGTCCTTTCTCGAGAAGGAGTTTCTCTTGAAAGAATTGAGTGGGAGGAAGATAGAACTTGATGAGGTTGTCGAACCTTTACTTCAACCAGAGAGTGATGCAACACAGAAAGATGTTTTCTGTGGCGCCTACGTCTATTGAATAGGAAGTTAATGATAGTGATCATGAAGCTTCGGATCAAGTTGCTATCGAACCTCGTAGGTCGACAAGGATATGTACTACTCCTAAGTGGTACGGTAATCCTGTCTTAGATATCATGTTGTTAGACAACAGTGAACCTACGAGCTATGGAGAAGCGATGGTGGGCCAGATATTCCGACAAATGGTTAGAAGCCATGAAATCCAAGATAGGATCCATGTATCAGAACAAAGTATGGACTCTGGTGGACTTGCCCGTTGATCGGCAAGCCATTGAGATAAATGGATCTTTGAGAAGAAGACGGACGTGGGCGGTAATGTTACCGTCTATGAAGCTTGACTTGTGGGAAAGAAACTTTTCACAAGTTCAAGGAGTTGACCACGATGAGAATTTCTCACCCGTAGCGATGCTTAAGTCCGTCGGAATCATGATAGCATTAGCTGTATTTTTCGATTATGAAATCTTACAGATGGATGTCAAAACAAGTTTTCTTACCAGTTTTCGTAAGAAAAGTTGTATGTGATACAATAAAAGGTTTTGTCGATCCTAAGGATGCTAAAAGGTATGCTGGCTCCAGCAATCCTTCTATGGACTAGAGCAAGCATCTCGGAGTCGGAATATATGCTTTGATGGAGTGATCAAAGCTTTTAGGTTTATACAATGTTTGCTAGAAACTTGTATTTACAAGAAAGTGAGTGGGAGCACTGCAACATTTCTGATAAGTATATGTGGACGACATATTGTTGATCCGAAATAATGTAGAATTTCTGGAAAGCATAAACGGTTGTTTGAAGAGTGTTTTTCAAAGGAAGACCTGGATAAAGCTGCTTACATATTGGGCATCAAGATCTATAGAGATAGATCAAGACGCCTGATGATACTTTCAAAGAACGCACACCTTGACATGTTTTTGAAGGAGTTCAAAGTAGATCAGTCAAAGAAGGGGTTCTGACCTGAGTTGTAAGGTGTGAAGTTGAGTAAGACTCAAAGCTTGACCACGGCAGAAGAAAGAGGAAGGATGAAGGTCGTCCCCTATGCTTTTGTCATAGGCTCTATACGGTATGCCATGCTGAAGTACCGCACCTGATGTGTGCCTTGCCACATGTCTGGCAAGAGGGTACAAAGGTGATCTAGGACTGGATCACCAGATAGCGGTCAAAATTATCCTTAGAGGAATAAGGAAATGTTTCTCGGTTATGGAGGTGATAAAGAGTTCGACATAAAGAGTTACGTCGATGCAAGCTTAACACCTATCCGGATAGCTCTGAGTAGAGATACCGGATACGTATAATGGAGCAATAATTTGGAATAGCTCCAAGTGGAACGTGGTAGCAGCATCTACGATATAAAGTTTTGCAAAATACATAGGGATCTGAATATGGCAAGACCCGTTGACTACAACCTCTCTCACAGCATAACATGATCAAACCCAAAACTCTTTGAGTGTTTATCACATAGTGATGTGAACTAGATCATTGAGTCTAGTAGACTCTTGGATGTTGGTCACATGGTGATGTGACCTGTGAGTGTTGATCACATGGCGATGTGAACTAGATTATTGAATCTAGTGCAAGTGGGAGACTGTTGGAAATATGCCCTAGAGGCAATAATAAATTGGTTATTATTATATTTCCTTGTTCATGATAATCGTTTATTATCCATGCTATAATTGTATTGATAGGAAACTCAGATACATGTGTGGATACATAGACAACACCATGTCCCTAGTAAGCCTCTAGTTGACTAGCTCGTTGATTAATAGATGGTTACGGTTTCCTGACCATGGACATTGGATGTCGTTGATAACGGGATCACATCATTAGGAGAATGATGTGATGGACAAGACCCAATCCTAAGCCTAGCACAAGATCGTGTAGTTTGTTTGCTAAAGCTTTTCTAATGTCAAGTATCATTTCCTTAGACCATGAGATTGTGCAACTCCCGGATACCGTAGGAGTGCTTTGGGTGTGCCAAACATCACAACGTAACTGGGTGGCTATAAAGGTACACTACAGGTATCTCCGAAAGTGTCTGTTGGGTTGGCACGAATCGAGACTGGGATTTGTCACTCCGTGTAAACGGAGAGGTATCTCTAGGCCCACTCGGTAGGACATCATCATAATGTGCACAATGTGACCAAGGAGTTGATCACGGGATGATGTGTTACAGAACGAGTAAAGAGACTTGCCGGTAACGAGATTGAACAAGGTATCGGATACCGACAATCGAATCTCGGGCAAGTACAATACCGCTGGACAAAGGGAATTGTATACGGGATTGATTAAGTCCTTGACATCGTTGTTGATCTGATGAGATCATCGTGAAGCATGTGGTCCAACATGGGTATCCAGATCCCGCTGTTGGTTACTTACCGGAGAGTTGTCTCGGCCATGTTTGCATGACTCCCGAGCCCGTAGGGTCTATACACTTAAGGTTCGATGACGCTAGGGTTATAGGGAAAGTATGTACGCGGTTACCGAATGTTGTTCGGAGTCCCGGATGAGATCCCGGACGTCACGAGGAGTTCCGGAATGGTCCGGAGGTAAATATTGATATATAGGAAGTATGGTTTTGGCCACCGAAAGTGTTCCGGGCATCACCGGTAGTGTACCGGGACCACCGGAGGGGTCCGGGGGTCCACCAGGTGGGGCCACCAGCCCCGGAGGCCTACATGGGCCAATAGTGGGAAGGGACCAGCCCCTAGGTGGGCTGGGGCGCCTCCCACCAAGGCCCAAGGCACCTCCAAGAGGGGAGGGGGCAAACCCTAGGGCAGATGGGCCCTAAGGCCCACCTCAGGTGCGCCTCCCCCTCTCCCCCTTGTGGCCGCCACCCTAGATGGGATCTAGGGCTGCCGCCACCCCTAGGGAGGAAACCCTAGGTGGGGGCGCAGCCCTCCCTCTCCCCCTATATATAGTGGAGGCAAAGGGGCAGCCCAATACATGAAGTTCCTCCCCTGTTGGCGCAGCCCTACCCCTCTCCCTCCTCGTCTCTCGTAGTGCTTGGCAAAGCCCTGCTGGAGTCCCGCGCTCCTCCACCACCACCACGCCGTCGTGCTGCTGCTGGATGGAGTCTTCCCCAACCTCTCTTTCTCCCCTTGCTGGATCAAGGCGTAGGAGACGTCACCGGGCTGTACGTGTGTTGAAAGCGGAGGTGCCGTTCGTTCGGCACTAGGATCATCGGTGATTTGGATCACGACGAGTATGACTCCATCAACCCCATTCACTTGAACGCTTCCGCTTAGCGATCTACAAGGATATGTAGATGCACTCCCCTTCCCCTCGTTGCTAGATTACTCCATAGATTGATCTTGGTGATGAGTAGAAAATTTTAAATTTCTGCTACGTTCCCCAACAGGGGGCGCCCCCACCCTCGTGAGCAGGGTGTGGGCCCCCTGGCCTCCTTATGTAAACCTTGTAAAATAAGAGAGAATAGCCATAAGTATTGTGACATAAAGTGAAATAACAGTCCATAATGCGATAAATATCGATATAAAAGCATGATGCAAAATGGACGTATCAACTCCCCCAAGCTTAGACCTCGCTTGTCCTCAAGCGAAAAGTCGATAACAATAAATGTGTCCTCATGTTTAGAGGTAGAGGCGTCGATAAAAATAAAATACGGACATGAAGGCATCATGATTATTCTCATAACAGCAACATATATAGATTTTGTCATATGATTACTTATGTTCAAGTGATGATCTATTCATAATGCAAAAGTATAAATCATAAACCTTATTGGGCTCCGACAAACTATAATCTCAGTCATTGAAGCAATTGCTATTTATCATAACATCGGAAAGAGTCTATGTCAGAGCTAAAAAGCAAGTCCACATACTCAACTATCATTTAGTCCTCCATAATTGCTAACACTCACGCAATACTTGTGGTTACGGAGTTTTAATCGGACACAGAGAAAGATAGGGGCTTATAGTTTTGCCCCACAACCTTTTACCTCAAGGGTAATGTCAACAATAATGGTTCATGCTCCCCTACATCCAATTAGATATATATATATATATATATCATGTTCTTTCCAACATGCTGAGCTTGCCAAAGGATAAAATGAAAAAGAAAAGGTGAAAATCACCGTGACTCTTGCATAAGGTAGAAGATAATAATAAAGGATAGGCCCTTCGCAGAGGGAAGCAGAGGTTGCCATGCGCTTTTATGGTTGGATGCATAAAATCTCAATGAGAAAGAACGTCACTTTATATTGCCCCTTGTGATATGAACCTTTATTATGCAGTTCGTCGCTTTTATTACTTCCACATCACAAGATCGTATAAAGCTTATTTCTCCCACACCAATCAATCATACATATTTAGAGCAATTTTTATTGCTTTGCACCGATGACAACTTACTTGAAGGAACTTACTCAATCCATAGGTAGATATGGTGGACTCTCATGGCAAAACTGGTTTAAGGGCACAAGTAGTATTTTTACTTGGTGCTGAGAATTTGGCTAGCATGAGGGGGAAAGGCAAGCTCAACAAGTTAGAGGATCCATGACAACATACTTTATCTCAGATATAAGAAAGACATAACTCATTACATTGTCTTCCTTGTCCAACATCAACTCTTTAGCATGTCGTATTTTAATGAGTGCTCTCAATCATAAAAAATGTTAATGATAATATATCTATATGTGAAACCTCTCCTTCCTTATTACTTCCTATTAATTGCAACAATGACCAAAGCTATGCTTGCCAACTCCCAACAACTTTTAATCATCATACTCTTTCTATGTGAAGTCATTAATCTCAATAAGATCAATATGAACTTTTTGTTTCTTTTTATTCTTTTTCTCTTTTCTTTTATTCGCCCAAGGTCATGGCAAAATAATCAAGCCCTTGACTCAACACTAATCTTTATTATATATAGCCCACGGACTCGATTACAAAGGGAGATCATAAAGCAAAACTCAAAACTAGATCATGCCATAAACTTTATTCTACTAGATCAAGATACTACTAATAGGATCGAACTAAGAAAAACGGTAAAGATAGGAGTTGTGATTGTGATACGATACCGGGGCACCTCCCCCAAGCTTGGCAGTTGCCAAGGGGAGTGCCCATACCCATGTGATTATATCTCCTTCTTTGTTGTCGGTGTAGTATTCTTGGCGATGATTCCCCTTAGGATGCGGTTCTCCTCCTCGAGCTTATTGACTTGCTATTTGAGGTCTATTATTTCCTTATGAAGATTTCCTGTGACAGCTAAAGCTCCTTGCACCCACGGGTGTTGCATAGATGCAGGAGAACAAGTGACACTCCTCTTCATATTTTCATAAGAAAGAAATCTAACATTAGAAGGGATAACCGAATTTGGAATAGCTGAGCTTTGTAGTTCCCCCATTGTGAACCCAGCTCGGAGGCGAGAGGTGACTTCTTCATCCTCCATGGCATCTACTCTCATCAAGTCAGCCTCCATCTTTTCCTCTATTGCTGGCCCAAAGTGGTCAGTGTCGCTGTTTGCCCTTGGTTCCGGTGCCGGATTAGATACCCGGCTCTCCCCGATTGACTCTTGAGAAGACATCTTGCTCTAATCTGCAGCAGCAACAGCTCGAAAACAAAAACAGAGGGGGTTTGCGTGATACGGGAGTCAAAACCTTCGGGAGGTTATATAATGAATTTTTACCGACCAAAATACGTATCGTGCAAGAAAACGGAGTCCGGAAGGCACACGAGGTGCTCACGAGGTAGGGGGCGCGCCCAGGGGGTAGGGCACGCCCACCACCCTCGTGGGGCCCTCGTGTCCTTGCCGGGCTGCTACTCTATTTTTCTATTTTTCTAAATATTCCAAAACGGAGAATATTGCCTTAAAAATTGTTTTTGGAGTCGGTTTACTTACCGTACCACATACCTATTCCTTTTCGGAGTCTGAAACGTTCCGGAAAGTGTCTCTTATGTATTCCTCCGGGGTTACAGTTTCAATAATATTGGTTTCAACATTTATGGGATTACCTGAGATATAATGTTTGATTCTTTGACCGTTTACCACTTTCGGATTTGTGCCCTCGAAGTTGTTGATCTTTATGGCACCGGAACGATAGACCTCTTCGATAACATAGGGGCCTTCCCATCTAGAGAGAAGTTTCCTGCAAAAAATCTTAAACGAGAGTTGTATAGAAATACATAATCACCTACATTAAACTCACGCTTTTGTATCCTTTTCTCATTCCATCTTTTAACTTTTTCTTTAAACAACTTGGCATTTTCATAAGCTTGGGTTCTCCATTCATCAAGTGAGCTAATATCAAATAACCTCTTCTCACCGGCAAGTTTAAAATCGTAATTAAGCTCTTTAATAGCCCAATATGCCTTATGTTCTAGTTCGAGAGGTAAGTGACATGCTTCTCCATAGACCATTTTATATGGAGACATACCCATAGGATTTTTATATGCAGTTCTATAAGCCCATAATGCATCATCAAGTTTTTTGGACCAATTCTTTCTAGACCTATTAACAGTCTTTTGCAAAATTAATTTGAGCTCTCTATTGCTCAACTCTACTTGACCACTAGACTGAGGGTGATAAGGAGATGCAATTCTATGATTAACATCATATTTAGCAAACATTTTACGGAAAGCACCATGAATAAAGTGTGAACCACCATCAGTCATTAAATATCTAGGGACTCCAAACCTCGGGAAAATAACTTCCTTAAGCATTTTAATAGAAGTGTTATGATCAGCACTACTAGTTGGAATAGCTTCTACCCACTTAGTAACGTAATCAACAGCAACTAAAATATGTGTGTATCCATTAGAGGCAGGAAAAGGTCCCATATAATCAAAGCCCCAAACATCAAACGGTTCAATACCAAGTGAATAATTCATAGGCATTTCTTGACGTCTACTAATATTACCAATTCTTTGACATTCATCACAAGACAAGACAAACTTACGGGCATCCTTGAAGAGAGTAGGCCAATAAAAACCAGATTGCAATACCTTATGTGCAGTTCTATCTCTAGCATGGTGTCCTCCATAAGACTCGGAATGACACTTGCGTAGGATCTGTTCGTGTTCATGCTTAGGTACACAATGTCTAATAACACCATCTACTCCTTCTTTATAAAGATGTGGGTCATCCCAAAAGTAATGTCTTAAATCATAGAAAAACTTTTTCTTTTGCTGGTATGTGAAGCTAGGTGGTATAAACTTAGCAACAATATAATTAGCATAATCAGCATACCATGGAGTACTACGAGAAGTACTTATAACATTTAATTGTTCATCAGGAAAGCTATCATTAATAGGTAGTGGGTCATCAAGAATATTTTCTAACCTAGACAAGTTGTCTGCAACGGGGTTCTCAGCTCCCTTTCTATCAACAATATGCAAATCAAATTCTTGTAGCAAGAGAGCCCATCTAATAAGTCTAGGTTTAGCATCTTTCTTTTCCATAAGGTATTCAATAGCAGCATGATCAGTTTGAATAGTTACTTTAGAATCAACAATAT
This sequence comes from Triticum urartu, assembly GCF_003073215.2. Taxonomy (NCBI): domain Eukaryota; kingdom Viridiplantae; phylum Streptophyta; class Magnoliopsida; order Poales; family Poaceae; genus Triticum; species Triticum urartu. The sequence continues at coordinate 321,842,755 of NC_053022.1, forward strand.
AAGATCTGAACTTATCACAAGCAAATACAACTGCTAAAAGCTCTTTTTCAGTAGTAGCATAATTTCTTTGAGCATTGTCTAGAGGCTTACTAGCATAATGAATAACATTTAATTTCTTATCAACTCTTTGCCCTAGAACAACACCTACAGCATAATCACTAGCATCACACATAATTTCAAAGGTAAGGTTCCAATCAGGTGGCTGAACAACAGGTGCAGTGACTAATGCTTTCTTAAGTATTTCAAATGCTTCTACACAATCATCATCAAAGACAAATGGTATATCTTTTTGCAATAAATTAGTTAGAGGCCGGGAATTTTTTGAGAAGTCCTTAATGAACCTCCTGTAAAATCCGGCGTGACCAAGGAAACTTCTTATACCTTTGATGTCCTTGGGACATGGCATCTTTTCAATAGCATCAACCTTGGCTTTATCAACTTCAATACCTCTTTCAGAAACTTTATGCCCCAAGACAATACCTTCATTTTTTTAACCATAAAGTGGCACTTTTCCCAATTCAAGACAAGATTAGTTTCTTCACATCTCTGCAAAATTCGATCAAGATTGCTCAAGAAATCATCAAAAGAGGAACCATAGACGGAAAAGTCGTCCACGAAAACCTCACAAATCTTTTCACAAAAGTCAGAGAATATAGCCATCATGCATCTTTGAAAGGTAGCAGGTGCATTACATAAACCAAAAGGCATACGTCTATAAGCAAAAGTACCAAAAGGGCATGTAAAAGTAGTCTTTGATTGATCTCTAGCCGACACAGGTATTTGAGAGAAACCAGAATAACCATCTAGAAAGCAATAGTGTGTATGTTTGCATAATCTTTCTAGCATTTGATCAATAAAAGGTAAGGGGTAATGATCTTTCTTAGTAGCTTTATTTAATTTGCGGAAATCAATTACCATCCTATAACCTGTGATAATTCTTTGTGGAATCAATTCATCTTTATCATTAGGAACAACAGTAATACCTCCCTTCTTAGGGACACAATGGACAGGACTTACCCACTCACTATCAGCAACGAGATAGATTATACCTGCCTCCAGAAGCTTTAGTATTTATTTTCTTACCACTTCTTTCATTTTAGGATTCAGACGTCGTTGAGGATCACGAACTGGTTTGGCATCTACTTCCAAACTTATTTTATGTTGACATAGAGTGGGACTAATGCCCTTAAGATCATCAAGAGTATATCCAATTGCAGCACGATGCTTCTTCAGAGTTTTCAATAATCTTTCTTCTTCATGCTCTGAAAGGTTAGCACTAATAATAACAGGATATATCTTCTTTTCATCAAGATAAGCATATTTAAGATTATCAGGCAACGGTTTAAGCTCAAACACGGGATCACCCTTGGGTGGGGGAGGATCCCCTAAAATTTCAATAAGCAAATTGTGTTGCAGAATAGGTTCCTATTTAAAGAATACTTCATCTATTTCCCTTCTTTCATTCATGAACATATCATTTTCATGGTCTAGCAAATAGTGTTCTAAAGGATCACTAGGAGGTATGGCAATAGAAGCAGGACCAATAATTTCATCCTTACTAGGTAATTCTTCCTCACGATGTTGTTTACTAAATTTAGAGAAATTAAACTCATGAACCATATCATCCAAGCCAACAGTAACAACATTCTTTGTGCAATCTATGGTAGCATTGACAGTATTTAAGAAGGGTCTACCAAATATAATGGGACAAAAGCTATCTTGCGGAGAAGTAAGAACAAGAAAATTAGCAGGATATTTAGTTTTCCCACACAAGACTTCAACATCTCTAACAATTCCAATTGGTGAAATAGTATCTCTATTGGCAAGTTTAATTGTGACATCAATACCTTCTAACTCAGCAGGTGAAATTTCATTCTTAATTTCTTCATATAAAGTATGCGGTATAACACTAGCACTTGCACCCATATCACATAAGCCATGATAACAATGATCTCCTATTTTAACAGAAATAACAGGCACGCCTACCACAGGTCTATGTTTATCTTTAGCAAAGGTTTAGCAATTCTAGCAGTTTCACCTTCGAACTGAATAACATGCCCATCAATATTATCAGATAAGAGATCTTTAACAATAGCAATATTAGGTTCTACTTTAACTTGCTCAGGAGGTGTATAAGTTCTAATATTGCTTTTATGAACATCAGTAGAAGCTTTAGCATGATCCTTTATTCTAATAGGGAAAGGTGGTTTCTCAATATAAGAAGTAGGAACAATAGGATCATTATAAGTGACAGTCTTTTCTTCAACTTTAATAGGTGCAGCTACTTTTACTTCTACGGGAGGATGATATTTAAACCACTTCTCCTTAGGGAGATCAACATAAGTAGCAAAAGATTCACAGAAAGAAGCTACTATCTCGGAGTCAAGTCCATATTTAGAGCTAAACTTACGGAAAATATCGGTGTCCATAAATGATTTAACACAATCAAACTTAGGTGTCATACCTGACTCCTTACCTTCGTCGAGGTCCCAATCTTCAGAGTTGCGTTTAATTCTATCCAATAAATTCCATCTGAATTCAGTAGTCTTCATCATAAAAGAGCCAGCACAAGAAGTATCGAGCATGGTGCGATTGTTATCAGAAAGCCGAGCGTATAAATTTTGAATAATAATTTCTCTTGAGAGCTCATGATTGGGCATGAATATAACATTGATTTAAGCCCCCCCCCCAAGCTTGAGCGATGCTTTCTCCTTCGTGAGGCCAGAAATTATATATATAATTGCAATCACGATGAACAAGATGCATAGGGTAATACTTTTGATGAAATTCCAACTTCAATCTTTTATAGTCCCATGATCTCATATCATCACATAGCCTATACCATATCAATGCGTCTCCCTTCAAAGATAAAGGGAAGACCTTCTTCTTAGCAACATCATCGGGTATACCTGCAAGCTTAAATAATCCACAAACTTCATCCAGATATATTAAGTGCCCATCAGGATGCTTTGTTCCATCTCCTGTAAAAGGGTCAGCTAGCAGTTTTTCCATCATACCCGAAGGAAATTCAAAAGGAGTTTCATTTTCAATAGGTTCAGTAGGTTGAGGAGCAACTCTTTGCTCTACTGGACGGGGTGAAGATACCCCGAACAAGCCCCTCAAAGAATTACTTTCCATAGTAACAAGTGACAGTAAATTTTAGCAAACTATATAAATTTCTCCTTACCAAATTCCACCTAACAAAGGCGCTACACTCCCTGACAACGGCGCCAGAAAAGAGTCTTGATGACCCACAAGTATAGGGGATCTATCGTAGTCCTTTCGATAAGTAAGAGTGTCGAACCCAACGAGGAGCAGAAGGAAATGATAAGCGGTTTTCAGCAAGGTATTCTCTGCAAGTACTGAAATAAGTGGTAACAGATAGTTTTGTGATAAGATAGATTGTAGCGAGCAACAAGTAACAAAAGTAAATAAAGTGCAGCAAGGTGGCCCAATCCTTTTGTAGCAAAGGACAAGCCGGAACAAACTCTTATAATAGGAAAAGCGCTCCCGAGGACACATGGGAATATCATCAAGCTAGTTTTCATCACGTTCATATGATTCACGTTCGATACTTTGATAATTTGATATGTGGGTGGACCGGTGCTTGGGTGCTGTTCTTACTTGAACAAACATCCCACTTATGATTAACCTCTATTGCAAGCATCCGCAACTACAACAAAAGTATTAAGGTAAACCTAATCATAGCATGAAATATATGGATCCAAATCAGCCCCTTACGAAGCAACGCATAAACTAGGGTTTAAGCTTCTGTCACTCTAGCAACCCACCATCTACTTATTACTTCCCAATGGCTTCCTCTAGGCCCAAATAATGGTGAAGTGTTATGTAGTCGACGTTCACATAACACCACTAGAGGCTAGACAACATACATCTTATCAAAATATCAAACGAATACCAAATTCACATGACTACTAATAGCAAGACTTCTCCCTTGTCCTCAGGAACAAACGTAATTACTCACAAAGCATATTCATGTTCATAATCAGAGGGGTAATAATATGCATATAGGATCTAACATATGATCTTCCACCAAATAAACCAACTAGCATCAACTACAAGGAGTAATCAACACTACTAGCAACCTACTAGCACCAATCCCGGACTTTGAGACAAGAATTGGATACAAGAGATGAACTAGGGTTTGAAGATGAGATGGTGCTGGTGAAGATGTTGATGGAGATTGCCCTCTCCCGATGAGAGGAGCATTGGTGATGACGATGGTGATGATTTCCCCCTCGAGGGAAGTATCCCCGGCAGAACAGCTCTGCTGGAGCTCTAGATTAGATCCGCCAAGGTTCCGCCTCGTGGCGGCGGAGTCTCGTCCCAAAAAGTTTCTTCTTATTTTTTTCTCATCGAAAGACTTCATATAGGAGAAGATGGACATTGGAGAGCCACCAGGGGGCCCATGAGGTAGGGGGCGCGCCCTAGGGGGGGGGCACCCTCGTGAGAAGGGTGTGGGCCCCCTGGCCTTCATCTTTGATGAGGATTTTTCTTTATTTATTTTATGATGTTCCGTGGAGTTTCAGGACTTTTGGAGTTGCGCAGAATAGGTCTCTAATATTTGCTCCTTTTCTAGCCTAGAATTCCAGCTGCCGGCATTCTCCCTCCTTATGTAAACCTTGTAAACTAAGAGAGAATAGCCATAAGTATTGTGACATAGAGTGAAATAACAGTCCATAATGCGATAAATATCGATATAAAAGCATGATGCAAAATGGAGTATAGACTCCTCCTTGCGAAGATCTAAAAGGAAATATGCCCTAGAGGCAATAATAAAGTTATTATTTATTTCCTCATATATCATGATAAATGTTTATTATTCATGCTAGAATTGTATTAACCGGAAACATAATACATGTGTGAATATATAAACAAACAGAGTGTCACTAGTATGCCTCTACTTGACTAGCTCGTTAATCAAAGATGGTTATGTTTCCTAACCATAAACAAAGAGTTGTTATTTGATTAACGAGGTCACATCATTAGTTGAATGATCTGATTGACATGACCCATTCCATTAGCTTAGCACCCGATCGTTTAGTATGTTGCTATTGCTTTCTTCATGACTTATACATGTTCCTATGACTATGAGATTATGCAACTCCCGTTTACCAGAAGAACACTTTGTGTGCTACCAAACGTCACAACGTAACTGGGTGATCATAAAGGTGCTCTACAGGTATCTCCAAAGGTACTTGTTGGGTTGGCGTATTTCGAGATTAGGATTTGTCACTCCGAATGTCGGAGAGGTATCTCTGGGCCTTCTCGGTAATGCACATCACATAAGCCTTGCAAGCATTACAACTAATGTGTTAGTTGTGAGATGATGTATTACGGAACGAGTAAAGAGACTTGCCGATAACAAGATTGAACTAGGTATTGGATACCGACGATCGAATCTCGGGCAAGTAACATACCGATGACAAAGGGAACAACGTATATTGTTATGCGGTCTGACCGATAAAGATCTTCGTAGAATATGTAGGAGCCAATATGGGCATCCAGGTCCCGCTATTGGTTATTGACCGGAGACGTATCTCAGTCATGTCTACATTGTTCTCGAACCGTAGGGTCCGCACGCTTAACGTTACGATGACAGTTATTATGAGTTTATGTATTTTGATGTACCGAAGGTTGTTCGGAGTCCCGGATGTGATCATGGACATGACGAGGAGTCTCGAAATGGTCGAGACATAAAGATCGATATATTGGACGACTATATTCGGACACCGGAATTGTTCCGGGTGATTTTGGATAAAACCGGAGTGCCGGAGGGGTTACCGGAACCCCCCGGGGAAGTAATGGGCCTTATTGGGCCTGAGGGGAGAGAGAGGGCAGCAGCCCAGGAGGTGGCGCGCCCCCCCTCATGGGGAGTCCGAATAGGACTAGGGGGGCGCGGCCCCCCTTTCCCTCTCCCTCTCCCTCTTTTTCCTTCCCCCTCCCTATTCCTAGTTGGACTAGGAAAGGGGAGTCCTACTCCCACTAGGAGAAGGACTCCCCCCCTCTCCTTGGCGCACCCAAGGGCCGGCCGGCCTCCCCCTTGCTCCTTTATATACGGGGGCAGGGGGGCACCCTAGAACACACAAGTTGATCTTCGTGATCGTTCCTTAGCCGTGTGCGGTGCCCCCCTCCACGATATTACACCTCGATCATATTGTAGCGGTGCTTAGACGAAGCCCTGCGACGGTTAAACATCAAGATCGTCACCACGCCGTCGTGCTGACAAAACTCCTCCCTGAAGCTTTGCTGGATCGGAGCCCGGGGTGCGTCATCGAGTTGTACGTGTGTCAAGAACCCGGAGGTGCCGGAGTAACGGCGCTTGGATCGGTTGGACCGAGAAGACGTACGACTACTTCCTCTACGTTGCATCAACGCTTCCGCTTCGGTCTACGAGGGTACGTAGACAACACTCTCCCCTCTCGTTGCTATGCATCACCATGATCTTGCGTGTGCGTAGGAATTTTTTTGAAATTACTATGTTCCCCAACAGTGGCATCCGAGCCTAAGTTTTATGGTTTGATGTTATATGCACGAGTAGAACACAAGTGAGTTGTGGGCGATATAAGTCATACTGCCTACCAGCATGTCATACTTTGGTTCGGCGGTATTGTTGGATGAAGCGGCCCGGACCGACATTACGCGTACGCTTATGCGAGACCGGTTCTCCCGACATGCTTTGCACATAGGTGGCTTGCGGGTGACTGTTTCTCCAACTTTAGTTGAACCGAGTGTGGCTACGCCCGGTCCTTGCGAAGGTTAAAACGGCATCAACTTGACAAACTATCGTTGTGGTTTTGATGCGTAGGTAAGATTGGTTCTTGCTTAAGCCCGTAGCAGCCACGTAAAACTTGCAACAAACAAAGTAGAGGACGTCTAACTTGTTTTTGCAGGGCATGTTGTGATGTGATATGGTCAAGACATGATGCTAAATTTTATTGTATGAGATGATCATGTTTTGTAACCGAGTTATCGGCAACTGGCAGGAGCCATATGGTTGTCGCTTTATTGTATGCAATGCAATCGCGCTGTAATGCTTTACTTTATCACTAAGCGGTAGCGATAGTCGTGGAAGCATAAAATTGGCGAGACGACAACGATGCTACGATGGAGATCAAGGTGTCGCGCCGGTGACGATGGTGATCATGACGGTGCTTCGGAGATGGAGATCACAGGCACAAGATGATGATGGCCATATCATATCACTTATATTGATTGCATGTGATGTTTATCTTTTATGCATCTTATCTTGCTTTGATTGACGGTAGCATTATAAGATGATCTCTCACTAAAATTATCAAGAAGTGTTCTCCCTGAGTATGCACCGTTGCGAAAGTTCTTCGTGCTGAGACACCACGTGATGATCGGGTGTGATAGGCTCTACATTCAAATACAACGGGTGCAAAACAGTTGCACACGCGGAATACTCAGGTTATACTTGACGAGCAAGCATATGCAGATATGGCCTCGGAACACGGAGACCGAAAGGTCGAGCGTGAATCATATAGTAGATATGATCAACATAGTGATGTTCACCAATGAAACTAGTCCATCTCACGTGATGATCGGACATGGTTTAGTTGATTTGGATCACGTGATCACTTAGAGGATTGGAGGGATGTCTATCTAAGTGGGAGTTCTTTAAGTAATTTGATTAATAACTTAAATTTATCATGAACTTAGTACCGTATCTTGCTTATGTATGTTTGATTGTAGATAGATGGCCCGTGCTGTTGTTCCGTTGAATTTTAATGCGTTCCTTGAGAAAGCAAAGTTGAAAGATGATGGTAGCAATTACACGGACTGGGTCCGTAACTTGAGGATTATCCTCATTGCTGCACAGAAGAATTACGTCCTGGAAGCACCGCTGGGTGCCAGGCCTGCTGCTGGAGCAACACCAGATGTTATGAACGTCTGACAGAGCAAAGCTGATGACTACTCGATAGTTCAGTGTGCCATGCTTTACGGCTTAGAATCGGGACTTCAACGACGTTTTGAACGTCATGGAGCATATGAGATGTTTCAGGAGTTGAAGTTAATATTTCAAGCAAATGCCCGGATTGAGAGATATGAAGTCTCCAATAAGTTCTATAGCTGCAAGATGGAGAACAGTTCTGTCAGTGAGCATATACTCAAAATGTCTGGGTATAATAATCACTTGATTCAATTGGGAGTTAATCTTCCAGATGATTGCGTCATTGACAGAATTCTCCAATCACTGCCACCAAGCTACAAGAGCTTCGTGATGAACTATAATATGCAAGGGATGAATAAGACTATTCCCGAGCTCTTCGCAATGCTGAAAGCTGCGGAGGTAGAAATCAAAAAGGAGCATCAAGTGTTGATGGTCAACAAGACCACTAGTTTCAAGAAAAAGGGCAAAGGGAAGAAGAAGGGGAACTTCAAGAAGAACGGCAAGCAAGTTGCTGCTCAAGAGAAGAAACCCAAGTCTGGACCTAAGCCTGAAACTGAGTGCTTCTACTGCAAGCAGACTGGTCACTGGAAACGGAACTGCCCCAAGTATTTGGCGGATAAGAAGGATGGCAAGGTGAACAAAGGTATATGTGATATACATGTTATTGATGTGTACCTTACTAATGCTCGCACTAGCACCTGGGTATTTGATACTGGTTCTGTTGCTAATATTTGCAACTCGAAACAGGGACTACGGATTAAGTGAAGATTGGTTAAGGACGAGGTGACGATGCGCGTGGACGGTTCCAAAGTCGATGTGATCGCGGTCGGCACACTACCTCTACATCTACCTTCGGGATTAATATTAGACCTAAATAATTGTTATTTGGTGCCAGCGTTGAGCATGAACATTATATCTGGATCTTGTTTAATGCGAGACGGTTATTCATTTAAATCAGAGAATAATGGTTGTTCTATTTATATGAGTAATATCTTTTATGGTCATGCACCCTTGAAGAGTGGTCTATTCTTATTGAATCTCGATAGTAGTAACACACATATTCATAATGTTGAAGCCAAAAGATGCAGAGTTGATAATGAAAGTGCAACTTATTTGTGGCACTGCCGTTTAGGTCATATCGGTGTAAAGCGCATGAAGAAACTCCATACTGATGGACTTTTGGAACCACTTGATTATGAATCACTTGGTACTTGCGAACCGTGCCTCATGGGCAAGATGACTAAAACACCGTTCTCCGGTACTATGGAGAGAGCAACAGATTTGTTGGAAATCATACATACGGATGTATGTGGTCCGATGAATATTGAGGCTCGTGGCGGATATCGTTATTTTCTCACCTTCACAGATGACTTAAGCAGATATGGGTATATCTACTTAATGAAACATAAGTCTGAAACATTTGAAAAGTTCAAAGAATTTCAGAGTGAAGTTGAAAATCATCGTAACAAGAAAATAAAGTTTCTACGATCTGATCGTGGAGGAGAATATTTGAGTTACGAGTTTGGTGTACATTTGAAACAATGGAATAGTTTCGCAACTCACGCCACCCGGAACACCACAACGTAATGGTGTATCCGAACGTCGTAATCGTACTTTACTAGATATGGTGCGATCTATGATGTCTCTTACTGATTTACCACTATCGTTTTGGGGTTATGCTTTAGAGACGGCCGCATTCACGTTAAATAGGGCACCATCAAAATCCATTGAGACGACGCCCTATGAACTATGGTTTGGCAAGAAACCAAAGTTGTCGTTTCTGAAAGTTTGGGGCTGCGATGCTTATGTGAAAAAGCTTCAACCTGATAAGCTCGAACCCAAATCGGAGAAATGTGTCTTCATAGGATATCCGAAGGAAACTATTGGATACACCTTCTATCACAGATCCGAAGGCAAGACTTTTGTTGCTAAAATGGAAACTTTCTAGAGAAGGAGTTTCTCTGAAAGAAGTGAGTAGGAGGAAAGTAGAACTTGACGAGGTAAATGTACCTACTCCCTTACTGGAAAGTAGTACATCACAGAAAACTGTTTCAGTGACACCTACACCAATTAGTGAGGAAGCTAATGATAATGATCATGAAACTTCAGACAAGATACTACTGAACCTCGTAGATCAACCAGAGTAAGATCCGCACCAGAGTGGTACGGTAATCCTGTTCTGGAAGTCATGCTACTAGATCATGATGAACCTACAAACTATGAAGAAGCGATGGTGAGCCCAGATTCCGCAAAGTGGCTTGAAGCCATGAAATCTGAGATGGGATCCATGTATGAGAACAAAGTATGGACTTTGGTTGACTTGCCCGATGATCGGCAAGCAATTGAGAATAAATGGATCTTCAAGAAGAAGACTGAC